>NC_084992.1:17979498-18091998 GCF_963691925.1 Scomber scombrus | reverse complement strand
TTAAATTACATAAAATGCCACCACTCTTCAACATCTAAATTATTAGATTTTTGCACAAATGCATTTTGAAAGTCTTCAAATTATTAATATTTCTTAAATACAAACATTTTCTAAATCAGCATGTGGGTTACAGAATACGTCACACACACACTTATAAATCCATGTATGTGTGTATGTGCACACACATACAGCTGACTTAACAATGACCACAGACCCATTCTGCCTAAAGTTGCTAGTTACAGGGAAAAGTTTGCAAACTAGCACACAAACCCTGCCCACTAGAGCATGCCAGAAGCGATTTTTGTCTCAATAAAATCCAGGATTTAACACACAAAAGATGAGTAATTAAGTCAACTAACAGAAAATAGTCCGCACACTGCAGCTCCCAATGCAGGTATCATTTAATAGGATATCACAAGTGACGTTTTGAGCTTTCTCTTCAGCTAATAAAATAGTGTACTTTACTCCTCTTCTAGTCTTCAGGGGACAAAAATCTGGGCCAACCGAACCAAAAAAGGAAAACACAGAAGGAAAAAGGGGAAATGCAAAAGAAGGAAGAGATTATGGAGAGGTGGTGACTGCTACTGACACAGCAAGGCTCTGCTTCATTCAGCTAATTGTTCACATCTCGAAACATCATTGTTTTTTCTGCTCGGAGAAGGGTTTGCATCACACACACGCACACCCACTGAGTGGGGTCCTGCCCAGTATAAAGGCATAAAATCTGAATAATTTCACAGATAATTTGGTTGTGGCAGCCAGGCAATAGTAATAACAACTTTAGAGAGAGAAAGAGCACAAAGAGAAAGAGGGAGAGGAGCGGAGCGAATCACCCAAGGCCAATCACTGTGTCTAAGCCAGAGTGGTGTTTGTGGGAAAATAAAACATCTTTAAAAAAGTCTTTTCAAGCTCTCTGTGAAAAAAAAGGGAATGTTTCTCATTTCCCCTTTTTCTCCCACTTCCAAATCCCTCTTCTCCTCCCGTCCAGCTGTGCAGACGGGGGCATAAACAGCGAGGCACGCTGCTGTAATTGTAATTACATATTTAGACCGTGGTAGGGGAGCATGCACCCCTATCTAACAGGCAAGTGGCTTTCATCACCTTCGAAAGAACTGGGCACAATCGGAGATGTGTGTGTGTGTGTGTGTGTAAAAGTGGGTGTCCTATACATTATTCACAAGCTTCAAGCCGCCCACATCTGTTCATTTCTCTGGACGATGTGCACACTCCTCTGATGGACAATAATTACTATGCTGCCAAGGACACACACACGCACACACACACACACTAGAACACACACACACACACACACACTCACACAGAGCTCTGGTACCCATGTCAACCTTCAACAATGAAGTCACATGGGATGTAGTGTGTTAGAAGCACAGTTTGTCATCCAGCAGCCAAACTATTCACACACAAATCACAATCACATGTAAGGCTGCACTCAAAGTCACAGATGCATGCACCTCGGAATACACACACACACATCATAATGACAAGAACACACACACACACAACAAACCTGTACAAGCATGTTGTTTTATAAGCATAATCTCACAGCTCTCTGAAGGCATATAAAAGGCTCATTTCTGCTCCATTGCAACTGCAGGATAGACACACAAAAGTGTTTGTGTGTTTGCTCAAAATACACAGAAAAATGGGCGCGCAACAGATCTTTTGTGGGCCGCTAAATTGTTTGATTGTTGGACTACGTGTGTGCGTGTGTGTGCATGTGTGCCCTGTTTACATGCGCAAGTAGCGGGGAGAAGAGAGTATATTTTCATTATTCCTCTGTCTTTGTGCGCTCGCATGTATATGTGTTGTGTGCGTCTGTTTCTGTTTGTGTGGAAGAGAGAGGGAGATGGAGAGAAAAGGAGGCAGTCTTCTCTGTAGTGTCAGCCTTTGATCAGTGTCCCTGTGTGTGTGTGTGTGTGTGTTGTGTGTGCGCGTGAGAGCCAACCCCTGGTGTCTTGGAGGCAGATGAAACACTGTGCCTCTATCCGGGACTCACAGAACACCCACTATCCTTCTCTCCTTCTCCTTTGCTCTCTCTCTCTCTCTCTCTCTCTCTCTCTCTCTCTCTCTCTCTCTCTCTCTCTCTCTCTCTCTCTCTCTCTCTCTCTATCCTTTGCCCCCTCTAACCACCATTCCTTACCACAGCCATTTTAAAGGCTATTCATGCAGAGCTGTGCTTTCATCTTGCATTGCAACGTTTTAACCAGCTTTTTCGAGCATTTTATCAGAATATAGAGGAAGGGGAAGATGGGTGAAGTGGCCTGCTGTTGTACACTGACTCAGTCAGATGGACACAGCATAAAGGTGCAGGGAAGACAACAGCTTTGGCTGCTGCAAGATAACATTAGGATCTTCAGTGTCTGCTGGCTTCGTCTAGCCTAATTTATCTGCTTAGGTATTTCAATGTCCCGCCTGCACAGTGCATATTTTTGTAAGGATGTTAACGAAAGAGCAGCACGTTGCAATGGATGATCTGGCTTCCTAAAATTGCACATTAATGAAGAAGAACTTATTTTCAATTATTCCATATTTCAGGAACTGGACTTATTATTAATACTGCTCACATTTCGTTGTGCAAGAAACAATGACTACAAAGATGCACGTATTTGCTCTGTATTGCATTAATTAGCTTAATTAATGACCTCATTAACATAATCGGTTATGTTTAATATATCATGGTGATTACAGTAGGGCATTAGGCAGATTATTTGCCTCTTGTTTGTGCTTGCTTTAATTAATGCAGCCAAACATGCAGCTTACTTGCGTGTGTTTGTGGTGTTTAAGGAGCAGCACAAAAGCCAGTAAATGCATGACGTGCGTACTGATATGTGCTTTGATTGGTTTTGTTGTGTGGATCATCAGAGATGATGAATATCGATTGATTTCAGTCGCACTTGCAGGATGAAGGGAGCAATTATTGGGTGACACTGTGCACAACAGTTGATATAAGCAGGTCTATGGGTCTCTATTGGTATATTTCCATGATACAGTTCAACAATCTCATTATTTAACTCATGCTAGCCCTGTGCACCACCTCTCACTCTGAAACAGGTCATTTTAGCTCCCGTCTCTTTAAGGCCCAGTATAAAACCAGTACAGATACCATGCAATGAGCTGATTGGATACATTTATTCAATTGGGACCTTATTTTGGATCTAATTGGAAATGGCCAAGAGCTTGATAACACTGTTGAGGTTCCCATAGCAGACAACATACTGTATGTTTCTGTTATAATGGGTGCTAGCTGCTAGCTGTATATATGTTTAACCTCTACTGTAGAGACTTAATGGATGACCTTTCCAGTGCACCTGCCATTAATAAAGCTTTAATTAGGAGTCCCATTAGGACCTGAGAGTCTACCAGTTAATAGGTGCTTAAAGAGAAGAGATGTAGGTCTTGGTTGGAGCAATCGAAGATACTCAACGATAATCATGCGAGGGAAATGTCAGCTAACAACACAGAGAACTAGCTTCATCACTCAGATAGTATTGAACATTTAAACAAAGTGCTCTATGTATCTGGATTTAAACACAGTCAAACAATGTGGAAACTTATAAGAACTCACTCAATCCTAAATTCCAGGCACGGTGTGTCATCACTTGTAATGCAGTTAAGGGTGTGATTCAGATTAGGGTCACCTAGATTTCTCAGGCTGCAGTCTGTTGTATTGTAAGTGGCTTTGTGTTAAAGTCCCCACACAATGGCATTAGAAAGAGTAAACGTCATTAAGTGTGGTGCTGAAAAAGCAATTTCTACTCTCACTCTCTTTGCGCTCTCTGTGTACTGCCTGTTACTGCCTGCCTGCCAGTGTTGCACGTGTACACGCACACACTCACGCACACACACACACACACACACACACACACACACACACACATTCAAAATACACCTGTTCTCCACAGCCATGTAATTCCCTCTCAGACAGAGGCTGATTTACAGGCCAAACTGGGGAATATTTACCAGACAAGTACTAAATACTGAAGGTACTGATACTGACATCACTATATCTCTCTTCTCTCTCCTCCCCTCTCATCATACATCTTTTCTTTCTGTATATCTTCCTTTCCTTCATTATTTCCCTACCTGTCCTCCCTGCTCTCTTACTGTAAATATATCCTCCTTCACCCTCTTCCTACTTTCATCTCTGTTTCCACCAAAACCCAGGCTTCCTCAGTACCGGCGATCAATCCGCCAAGGGGAACTACGGCCTGCTTGACCAGATTCAGGCACTGCGTTGGCTCAACGAGAACATCGGCCACTTCGGCGGAGACCCAGAGAGGATCACCATCTTCGGCTCTGGAGCTGGGGCATCCTGCGTCAACCTCCTCATTCTTTCGCACCACTCAGAAGGTAAAGAAAAGACTGTTTTTTATTGTTTCGTTGTTTGTATGTTTTTTCATGGTACAGCATCCATTTTTCTACATCCATTATCTCACCATCATCTTGTGTTTTCCGTTTACTAATCATGGGATTCATGGAATATGATGGGATTTTTCTGATACCTTACTAATAGCCTGGATCTAGCTCTGTGAATCGCTCATTAGAAACATATTTCTTGACTAATTGGTTGTGGCTGCTTACATGAATAGTTCCAGTTTGAATCATTCCTCACTAATCCAGAAATAGCCATATTCATACGTACATGCATCTCTGTGTATTCCATATATTTGTTGGACAACAGATGGTGATGCACATGTGCACATCTGCTTCAACTTGGAAAAGCCAACAAGAAAATTTAGAAAATGTTCTAAATGTAATCATAGTAGCAAGGTCCTGCTGTACCCATGTGGATTGATGGAAACTCAAGTAGCAGCATCCAGCCCAGATATAGTTAGGTCCTATGATGTTCGACACCATCTATCCTCAAAGGAAAGCACTGCTGGTCCTTTGAACTGAAGAATTTAAGCATATAATGAGTTATCTAGGTTTGATCCAGGTTATGTTGTTCATGTCTATGGAGGATAAATGACAGGAGAGCTGCAACATTACCTCACATTACCTGGCTTGGCAAGCGCTCCCGGCTCTGTCAACAGTCCACTGCTCTGCTGCAGAGAGGCTTTACCTCCGTCAAAAACCTACATCCATCTGACCTCGTGCTCCCCATTACCAACAACACACCCCGAGGGCTAAGTGTTAACATTGCACCACCAAAAGAGAGAGGCCAACAGTCCAATCGACTTTGATCTGAATTGAGATCAGTGTGGCTGACGACCCGCAGCCAAATGGTCACGCACTCGCCGCCTTTGATCATGCTGTTCTTGAAGCTGTCCTCCTCCGATCGTACCTTCTCTGTTCTCTCCGCCGCTCAAGGACTCTCCCTCAATATCTCTCTCGTCTCTTCATTTTCACACACAAACTGCAAAGGACAGAAACAGTGAAGAAACGGTGGGTGAAAAGAAAGAGAGAGATTAGAGGGAGCGTGTTCACACAACCGCACATCTGTTTCAATCACCGCTCTGTGTGTGTGTGTGTGTGTGTGTGTGTGTGTGTGTGTGTGTGTGTGTGTGTGTGTGTGTGTGTGTGTGTGAGTTTGCGTGCGTGCGTGCGTGTGTGTGTGTGAAGCATCAAGCAGGCATCTGACACGTCTCTAATTTTGACTCATTCTGTCTGTGTAGATGTGCCTGGAGTGAGCATGTGTGCATCCATTTAACACAGCCTCTATAATTACTACTCATGTCTGTTAACCCTTCATATTAACCCTGGTCACACCCAACTCTTAGTGGCAGTGTCTATACAACAGTAAAGAATTACTCTATAGTGCTGTATAGTTAGAGTTAGTGTTCTTTAACCCTAACCCAAAAAAGACAGTTCTATAGCTGCAGAGGAATCCTAATGGTTGGGAAAGCCTGTATTAACCCCTTGTCTCCTGTTGCTGACACTCCCCACCCCTCCTCCTCCTCCTCCTCCTCCCTCCACCGCCACCTGTCCATTCATGCCTCCGCTTTGACACCACCCCATCGTCACCATCGTCCTCGTCTCCATCAGCATCCATAACACCAGCCCTGTAGACGCCGTCTTGTCTGTCATGCCCCCTCTACCCTGCCAGGGATGCCAGGTAAGGAGTCTGTCATCCCCACCCTTAAGGGACACCAATCATGTCAACAACACAGCATCACAAATCAAGCCTGACAGCAGTGGAGTACATGGATGGATGGCAGGGTGGAAGTGGCAGACTGAGATGAAGGGCGGGGTTGTAAGTGATATCGATATGATGAAGGTTGAGGGAATGTAGAAGAGGGGACAGAATTTCGTGCTATCTAGTGTCAGACAGGCTTTTAGGGGGGAAAAGAGTGGAGAGTGGATCATTGGTGGGGGATGTGCTGATGTAATAATGTTGTAGAGGGAGAGAAAAGAAGAAAAGAGAGCAAAGAAGATGCTCTGACATGACAAATCAGAAAAGAGAAGTAGCCAGAGAGAAGAAGGTACTGAGCAGCAAAGGCAAGAGGCACTTAGGGAGTGACAAAGAAACTGATTTTGAAGAGGAATAAAATAATACCTATCTCCCACCTCTCTCCCTCTCTGTCTGTGTTTCTCCCTCTGTCTCTCTCAGTGCAAGATATGTAGGTGTAGCTGTTTCCAAGATACTTCATACCATAATTGATTTCCCAGGGAAAGGGGGCTCTGCGGCTCTGCTTAATAATTAACTGACCAATCTTCAGCCCAGGAGAGGGAAGAGAAGAAAAAGGGAGTGCGAGAGGAAACGAGTGAGGCAGGCGGCCCCTTAACGAGCCACTTGAGTGGTTCAAACAGCACAGGACAGGCAGAACTAAGGAGACAGAGAGAGAGAGAGAGACAAAGAGGAGAAGAGGAAGGGAGTAACACAGCTAGAGATAGTGTAAGAGAAGAAACAGCCAGTACAAGAAAGAGAAAAAATGGCTCTTTTGACATGTCAGATGAGCTTATTTCCAGTCTTGCCTCCTAGCTCCTGCACCATAGCATGCTATATATATGTGATGTTTTTGGTCTGCAGCACCAACCTGTATCTGCTAATTTGCTCCAGAAGCAATGAGAAGAAAAAACATCACAGTTGGTAGCTGTTTTGTTTTTAAAGGCTGGAAAAGAGAGGGAAAATATATGTGAACAAAGTTATGTCTTGGCACAACTTCACAGACCTTCATCATGCCTGTAAAATGCTACAAATTGAGGGGGAATTGCACATGACATTTTAGTGAGATCACCAAAAATGTTCACTTTATTTTAGGATGTTTAGGGCCAAATTTCTCCCTTTATAAAATCATTTAAACACTGCTTTTTTCCATCTTTCCCTTCAGGTCTGTTCCACAGGGCCATAGCCCAGAGTGGAACAGCAATCTCCAGCTGGTCTGTCAACTACCAGCCCCTCAAGTACACCAAGATCTTGGCCAGGAAGGTGGGCTGCACATACACAGAGACAGCTGACCTGGTTGACTGTCTGAGGCGCAAGAACTTCAGGGAGCTGGTGGACCAGGACATCCAGCCAGCCCGCTACCACATTGCCTTTGGCCCAGTGGTGGACGGAGATGTGGTGCCCGATGATCCCGAGATCCTCATGCAGCAGGTGAGGGTCTGCGGGTCTGAGGGTCTGAGGGTCGGTAATACAGAAGTCTACAGTGTGTTGTTATTGTGCAACGAGAGGGACTTGAGCTGTGACGAAACACCCGAGAGAAAAGAACATGATGAACTTGTTGCAGAAGGTGTGAGTGTGACCTTTCCACATGTCCCCCAGCTGGTGTCAGCTTATACCTTAAAATACTGTAACAGTGAAAGAGAGTGTTGGTCTTGTACATTGCTATGGATTTCTATTCGTTGGTATATAAAAATCACTGTGTACTTGAATGTCTTAGTTATGAGCAATGTTATCTTCTCTGTTTCATTTAAGTAATGTTTATAGGCCTGAAGAGGTAAAATTACTCCATATTTCACAACAGTAAATTGTTTAATGTAGCTTAAAAACACCAAAAAAATAAAATAAAATCATTTTATCACAAAATAATGGCTTGAATTCTCCAAACTGTTTCAAGCGTATTGAAGATAGTGATAAATGTAAGAAGTGTGATTGCTGCTACTTTGTTAATAGGCTATTAGACTCTCCTATTTGATCCTCAAAATGAATCATAATCTGTAAGAAATAATTAGAGGTGAGCATTAAAAAGGTTTTTGGCTCATTTGCGGGAGAAAAATGAGCCACAGCCTTAAATTTTAATTGGGCTGTTGTTAGCCAGTAATTGAAACTGTAGGCTTGGGAAAAAACAAAAAAAATATGTCCAGTGTTTACAAGGTTTGTAGTGCCGAAGCCATAATCTGCAGCACTTAGAACTTATCTATGAGGTGATGTAGTAAATCTTCTGTATTTGATGGTAACACATGTCAGTATTGAAACAGACAACTAGATTTGTTGCTCCTAACTGAGCTGTAGTGGTGATCCCACAACAAACACACACACACACACACACGCACACACACACACTCTCTCTTTCTCTCTCTCTTTCTCTCTCTCTCTCTCTCTCTCACACACACACATTCATCTAAAACCCCACTGCAGATATACAGTATCAGTCAAAAATGTGGACACACTTTCTTATTCAAGTGAATGGGATGTGTGTCCAAACGGTGGACTGGTACTACATATTTTTAAATAAATATCAAAATATGAATCAAATGTATTTAACCCTATTGTACCATAGCAAAATTGTGTTTAATAGCATGTGTATTTGGGGGATTTTATTTTTGTACATTGTGTTAGACTTGTACAGAGACTGAATACTGGCCTTGAATGAATTTCAGCACTCAACATGTTCTTCCCTCCCTCCACCACCAGGGGGAGTTCCTCAACTATGATATCTTAATAGGAGTGAATCAAGGAGAGGGGCTGAAGTTTGTGGATGACAGTGAGGACAATGACGGCATCTCAGCTGCAGCATTTGACTACACCATCTCCAACTTTGTGGACAACCTCTATGGATACCCTGAGGGTGAGAAATTCTGACATTACCCTCATCAGGTTTCATATTCTGTCATTTGATGTCCTCTACGTCCTTTCAGATGGCAGAATTTTGTCATTGTAGTTTTTGCTCATAAGGAGCCACATGGGATGAACTCTTCCTGGGCTCAACTGTCACAAACTAAATTGTCAAAGCTATTGTCAAAATAAAAACAACAAAAACATGTAGTTATAATTGTGAAGGTCCTTATCAAGGTACAGCACAGTACATATGTTAACTCAGACCTGAGCTGCTGCACTATCATCAACAACAACCTGTGCAAACCTACAGTTCCAAGTTTTAATTCAAGTCTTTAAAACGTTGGAAAATAATGAGAAAAGATAAAATAAAATGTGAGCCCTGTGAAGTGTATCAAAGACAAAGACAGGCATACTAAAGAGACTGCCTATCATGGAGATTATCTTTCACTGTGGTGGGCCCATGCTTTGGCCTTTGAGGCTCTGTGGGCTCTAATGCTGTCTTTCATCATCCCCCAGGCAGCCAGCTCCCAATCACAGTGCTGTTGTTCCTAACAGATCAGCCTGCAAACCCCTCACAGTGGGCCACAGTCAAAATACAGACACATTTAGATAATTCAGTCACGCTCCCTCTCAAGTGCCTTTCACTCATTTTGCTCTGTGAGAGGCATATTCTCATTTTTACTTTGTGTAACTCAGTATGTGCTTTCAATTTCTCTCTCAACTATATCTGTCTCCCTCTCACACGTTTATATAAAGACACACACTTCTTCCATTTTTTTCTGTTAGCAACACCTACTTCTATTTTCCTTCACCCTCTGTTTTACAACTCCTGACCACTGTCCTCCCTGTCACAACTTTCCTCTAAACTTATCATAATTTTCTCTTTTTTCTCCCTTTCCTTGTTTTTCTTTTTCCCCGTCCCTTTTCCCCTACCGCGTCTTATCATCCAGGTAAAGACATCCTGAGGGAGACCATTAAGTTCATGTACACAGATTGGGCAGACAGAGACAACGGTGACATGCGGAGGAAGACCCTGCTAGCTCTGTTTACAGACCACCAGTGGGTGGCGCCAGCAGTGGCCACCGCCAAACTCCATGCCGAGTTCCAGTCCCCAGTTTACTTTTATACGTTCTATCACCACTGCCAGACTGAGACGCGACCGGAATGGGCCGACGCCGCACATGGAGATGAAATACCATATGTGTTTGGTGTGCCCATGATTGGTGCCACAGACTTGTTCCCATGCAACTTCTCCAAGAATGATGTGATGCTGAGTGCTGTAGTGATGACCTACTGGACCAACTTCGCTAAGACTGGGTAGGCCTTGCTGATCTTAATTGTTTCAATATATTTCAAGTTCTCTTTTCACCCTGTGGCAGGACTGTAGTGTGATGTTTCTTCTGTAGTAGTTCTTCTGAAGGTTTTGGTTCCCTTTGAATGAAGTGTGTCTATGAATAAGGCCCAATCTCACTAACCAGATGTTAACAGAGTTGATAAAATATTTGTGCTATAAGTTCATGAACAAACATTTGATCTTAAAAAATGGTTTAACTGTTTTGATATAGTCAATGCAGAAATTGATGAACTGGATTAATTAAAACCTTGTATTTGACTGCACTTGAAATCCTGTAACTGAGGTTCCCCCCTCTGTCTTCCACTAGGGACCCCAACCTGCCAGTCCCTCAGGATACCAAATTCATTCACACCAAGCCCAACCGCTTTGAAGAAGTCATCTGGACCAAGTTTAACTCAAAGGATAAGCAGTACCTCCACATTGGGTTGAAACCTCGTGTCAGAGACAACTACAGGGCAAACAAGGTGGCCTTCTGGTTGGAATTAGTCCCCCATCTCCATAGTTTACATGAGGAGCTCTTCCCAACCACGACCCGATCACCACCAGGTCCTGGCTCTGGCACCCACAGACCCTGGCCCAAACCACCAGGGCCTCGCACCACTCGACATCCTTACCCTACTTTCCCCCCTGACCCTGAGCCCGAGGGTTCAGAGCGTCCACGCCAGGACCTCTTCCCTGGAGACACCCGGGACTACTCCACTGAGCTGAGTGTGACGGTTGCTGTGGGGGCGTCACTCCTCTTTCTCAACATCCTGGCCTTTGCTGCCCTTTACTACAAGCGTGACAAGCGGCATGAGATGCGACGCCACCGACTATCTCCTCAGCGCGGTGGCCCTGCCAATGACCTGGCTCACAGTCAGGAGGAAGAGATCATGTCCTTACAGATGAAGCACTCGGAACATGACGCTCACCATGACATGGAGCCCCTTCGGCCCCATGACATCCTACGGCCCGCCTGCCCGCCTGACTACACACTGGCACTGCGACGTGCCCCTGACGACGTACCACTGATGACACCTAACACCATTACCATGATCCCCAGTACCATCACCAGCATGCAGCCTCTCCATGCCTTCAACACCTTCCCTTCCACCGGCCACAACAACACCCTTCCCCACCCCCACTCCACCACCAGGGTATAGTAGGGACTGACCCAACACAGCGCCACCTAAGGACCAGGAAGACTGGCTCTGCAAACAATCTAGAAGGGAGGTCTCTGGATATGGGCCTTTGTTCTGTTTTCTTATTCTCTTGTTTCTCCAAAACAACTCCACCTCCTCCATCATTTGCTGTCAAACTTAGCAGCTCCCTCCACTGGTGGCGTGTGGAGAAGCAACTGAACTGCAAGGCAGCAGATGACCAGTTTGGGGGAGATTAAGATCTTTCAAAGATACTGTTTTCAAAGAGAGTCTGATGTTTCCAGACTATAGCCCCCTGACATTTGTCGAATGGACGAATGCCTCTCGCCTCTCGCCTTTCGCTGTTTTCCCTTTTTTTTTACTTTGGTGTCATCTCTTTTTTCTTTCCCTAGTGTTCTGTGTGCATATATCATTCTCTTTTCTACATCTGTGTCTTATCCCTGCTTTGTTTTCCTCATTCAACATGTGATTCTCTCCCTTTCCCCAGGGCTCTTTTGCTCTAAGGATTCATAAACTACTGAGCTGTAGGTGGGGACATAGAGTACATACAGTAAGCATATAGCTATGAAAACATGAATATCTGATACTTTCATTCTACCAGCATTCTTGGTGCCAAGTATGTACTACTGTGTTTGCGTTCTCATCAAGGGAGAAAAAACTGAAGAAAATTTTAGAGTATTCCTATTTACTGTCAACTAACAGATGCTGTGTGTTCTCATGACAAAGTGCCAAACTGGCCCTCGATTGTTTTTTTCTTTCTTTCATCTTCTGTTTATTTTCTCTTTTTTTCAAGCATATGTTTAACTGTTGTTTTTTGTGGAAAAAAAGTTTTGCTTAAAATATAGATATAGAGAAAAGATATTATATATAGTTATATATAAATGTGTACAAAGGAGAAAGTATATAAATGGGTTTTCTCAGTGGGGATCTATGCATGAATTATTTTTAAAGATGATGACGGGGGAAAGGACACTGTATCTGTCAATGCACGTTTCCCAAATCTAATCAAATCATATCGGTCCGCTTCTGATATTTTGGTCATTGTTTTACTCAAGAACAACACAGAAAATCCTGAAGTAACCCAACAAATCCTCTTCACCTCCCGAGGCTCATTTAGAAAAAGGTCATTGCCACAAAGTATAAAAAAAATCTTAGGGTGAAATCTACATGTGTAAACTTACTCTTCCATTCATGCTCTCATTCATGATGGTATTTAGAGGTATTTCTCCTACCTGGTGATGCAGCACGCCAATAGCAACCCCAACATCCTGCAGTAGCTACTTTTTCTTTCCATTTTTACGGAGATTATGTTTTTTTAGGGTATGTGAGGTACCAAATCTGTAGTTGTAGCTTGCCTGTACAGAATTATTTTTGTATATCGGTGAGGGTGAGAAACAAAGCAGAGAAAGACAAGCCTCTGCTCTTTTACGCACACCTTCGTACTCCTGTCTGCACCCCTATTTCCAGCACATGCATATTCTGTTTGATGTGTGCCTGTTAGAGAGAGCGTGTGTGTGTTTGTGTGAGTGTGTGATATCAGAGCTGCTTGACATGGGCATAGGTAGGCCCTAATTAGACAGCAAAGAGATAGAGGGGCAGACAGACAGGCAGGATCACCCCCATGGTATAGAGTCAGACTCCAAAATGAGCTCCTTCCTGCTGCATACCCCTCTCCTTATCATCACCATTTACTCCATTCCTTCTCCTCTCTCTGTCAGTACACTAGTTTTGTATTCAAGACTGACGCCCTTACTGCTATGATCACTCATAACTCCCCCCGCTGTGACCACAATACTCCAAACCACCTGACTTCACTGTGTCAGCACCGTTCTATACAATTTCTGACCTCAGTTCAGCTCTATTATCCTCACATTCAAGGGTTAGTTCACTAAGCTGGTGACTTTTTCTGAGCTTGTCAGTTGTATATTAAACTCTAAGCACACTGAGGGTAACCGGTGGGCCTTTATGGTCTGCGTACACAGAGCTTCAAGGTGAGAAGGGGACTTGGATCCCCAAAACAGGGTAATAGAAACAAAGCTGTTTCTAATTTTGCTCTTTTCATTCCTGGTGAGAATGTGCAGGCTTACAGCTCAGCAACGCCCCCCTCCCTCTGATTCTCCACTAATGGGTCATGGGTAATACTCTATGTTAACTGAACCAACGTGTTGTTGTTTGAGCCCACAGGAACACATGGTAGCCTACATCCAGTATGGGAGAAGTTAGTCACCGGTGCTGTCTTTGCTTGTGCTCTAGCTTTAGCCTGTCTGTTTTCTATTTTATTACTACCCAAAAGGGGTGGTGGGGGAGGGCCGGTAGATTTTGTAAGCCAACTGAAAGTGAAATGTGCACAATGTAAAACACAAAACAACTGACTTGATGCACTGCAGGTGGATAAATGCTGTGGAACAGATGATGGACAGGAGAAGAAAAGGTCAAGAAAAGGTGCACGCTGTGGAAAAGAAACTTTGGGAGGATATTGGGAAAAGACTCACAGCCTTAAATGTAGAAATCAGATCAAATGAAGGAATGAACTGATCATGAACAAACAAGGACATTCAAAGGCATGGCCATCTTTCTATCCACAATGTTCACTAGGAGTATACCTTGTTAATCTGTCCTATGGAGGATCTGATGTGTCTGATCAGATCTGCGTGAACACTTTTGTACCCCTGTGGATAAGAAGGCAGTGAGGAGCTGTGAGGTAAACTTCACCACAACACAGCTACAACGACACCACCGGAGGTAAAAACAGCAACAAGGTATTATTTAGTTTGGTCTGTTCTTTTTTCCTTGTCTATTTTATAAGGTAACACTGGAGGGCGCCATCGTGTCAGGTTCACTGCAGTCTGCCCACTTTGAGGAAACTGGATGTGAGAAGAAAAATACCAAACTGGGTGACAGGACATACACAGACACACAACACCTGGAAGAAGATCAAAACTGTACATTTTTAAGTGTAAGAATCAAACAGACAAAATATTTGTAAATATTAAGTTTCTTGTTTGTTTTTCTTTTTTTTCTTTTTTTTTGAGTGAATGAATGAAATGCTTATTTTGTGACAACAAAAAGACAACAGGTGCAGTTTGCAAAGAGACGGCCACTCGCTTGAGGTTTCACTGCTGAGAAATAATAAATGCTTAATGCTGATCACTTTCATGACAATAGTTTTTTTTTTTTTGGTCTCTTTACCTTGTCTTGTCCTCATGTCGCCCGTTATCATGTGGGCATCCTGTAGCATCATGATTCCTGACCAAGAAAGTCACTGTAGCAGAATTGTAGTTGGCATTTGTTAGTTTCTAATAAACAGTATGTTTTAAAAATCTGAAAAAATATGTTTTAAATCGATTATTTCATTGCTCTTTGTTATAGGTTTGTCTTTTCTCCCCTTTTTTATTAAAGCTTTAGTAAACTTTTATTTTGAAATATATCTTGTGATTAAGCATACTCCTGGTAGACCTGTGCTGTGTGATCTGTGTGACTTCAGAGTATTAATGGGAACATCTCAGAGGCTGAGAGCACTGATAGATGCCAGCTTTGCCTTTTTGCCAGCTAACTAATGTGACGGTGGTGTAAGGAACTGGCCAGTGATTCACGGTCAGGACTGAGACACTAAACACAAGTACAGTGGATTAAATGTTAGCTCACTCCACATGTAGCAGTGTTTACATGTAGCCACTTCATCACTCCGTGGGACAGATATGAGGGCTTTGATACCGTAAGATGCCTCACATACAGTCATGAGATCACACAGGTGGTCCAAAGTTATCCTTCCACACACTGTGTTGCATTGTGGTTATGGAGGTGAAGTTGACCGTACAGTGATGTGATGTAGCAGAAAAGAGTTTCATATATTAAACAGTTGAGAAACTGCTGAATTGTCACGGAAGTCTGAAAATCCTGTGTACTTTCAGACTCTGAGTATGTGTGTTTAACAGTGGATCAGAGAAGACACACTCAGCACTGTTTACCTTATGAAGTGACTTGTGGTTCACACAGTTGCAGCTACATTTTGGCTAATTTGTATTTCAACACACCTAGAAACTGCAGTAAGCCAATCAAAACCAGATGACTTTGTTTGATGCACTCCATCACTTTGAGATCTTGTGTTGGGTCAACGGTGCATGGAAGCATGTGATTTACATCCCTCAATGGCAAACATACACACAGACAGTGATACATGAAAACCTTTGGCTCGGTCTCCATTGCAAAGTTGCACCTGTTGTCTTGTTTTTACATTCTTTGTTGAATTCAGAAACCCAAGACTTGACATGAAGAAAAATGTTAAATAATGGAGTTTTAAAAAAGATGATTATTAAAAAAAGTAAAGTAAAACTATATAAATAAATGAGGTGATGATATTTCTGTTTACTTTAGAAGTTATTATACACTGTATGCTGTGATTCTGATCTGGGAAACATTAAAGACATTCATAGCCAGTCTGCTGATTTTGTGTCTTTATTTAATCAATTAACGTAAAGTAAGAAATGCGTACATGTTGACAATAAAATACCACTTATAGACTTTTAATTCATATGAAATTGTGAGTATTTGGTACGACATACTTCACAGAAACAAAAAACAATATATTCTGGATTTAAAGAATGTTTTTTTAAAAAGTACATATCTTACTTAATTGGAACATATTGACTCCTCCAACTCTTCAAGCAGTTACCCCGACCCACACCACCCCACACCCCACCCCACACTGAATGATCTTTTAATTTTATTGAAGAAAGGTAAATATTTGGCATTGAATACTTAACTGAAACAAACAAAAATACATTGCATATCATACTTAGATATAGCTCTGATTAATTGTGTACGTCATCAAACAAAAATATAATGAAATTCATTAGTTAGACAAAATCATAAGATGCTAAATTGGATACAATCAAACTGTTTGTAACGGAACATACACTCAAAAAGTATTAAAAGTGTCTTTATCAACATACAGTTAAAGCATACAGTTAAACACATTATTTTTATTAAACTTCTTGGTTTCCATGTGGTTTATTCAAATTTAAAGGGGTTAAAATGTGAAAAATAAATGCATGAATAACTTGCAAACATTCTTTCCTTGTGGACCAAGTATAAAACATCTACTTTTAATCCATTTTGAGAGAAGATTTTAGAGGATTATGGCAAAAATGTCCCAGTGGTGTAACCATCACCAAAAAAATTCATTTGCTTAAAAATGCTCAAATTCTCAATAAAACAGCACATCAACTAGTTTGGCATGATCTTACATTATCACTCGTTCATATTAAAGGAAGGTTAATGGAATACAATTGTTATAAATATTAAATATAATTTGGGGAATCATGTCAAGTCAGGTGAACCACATGAAGTGTCTCAAAGTGTAAACAATCATTTAAAAAGCTATTTTGTTAAAATTGTGAAGAAGTCCATATAACAGGAAGTGGTTTTACAGAGAAGGACCCCTGATGATCACAACTGCTGCCCGACAAGGTTAGAAGCTTTTAACAATTTTTCATAAACTGATGTTTTTTGGACATTGTTAATTCATAGGAATTCATTAAAATGAATAATTTCTATAAGAATTACATTTCAAATATTGACACCAACCATGTGCTTACACAGGTGTCAAATTTGATTTTAAAATGAAATGTCACAATCATATAATCATTTGAGTCCTATTAAAAGCCTTTCTGTTTGTCAAATGTCAGTAGTCTATGATGCTAATTTATAATGCATCATAAAAACCTACTCTTGAACATAAATAATACCTAAATAATAATTCATTTAAATGAAAAATGTTACTCAAACATAACATCTGTGAAATATGATTATTTACATTTCTGCTGTTTCATTACTAATATAAAAAAAACTAAAACAATCAAACTAAATAAATAAAATGGATTTTCTCCATTAGATGCCATTTTCTAACAAGGAAAAGGTAGCTAGTCAGTGAGAATGTGTGAATGCTGCTGCATGAAACAGCTGGGTGGGAAGAATGTCTTCACCTGGCTGAAAAAACACATTCAAATTTAAATGAAGGAGTACTCAAACTTTTTTTCTCTTCATTTGATATTTTCAAATGAAGCAATTATTTTTTATAAATACACTGTAGGTGATTAAAATATTTAATATTTATCATTCTTTTGTGGTTACACCATGGGACATTCTTACTTTTGTTTAAAAAAATGTTGCAAATGTCATTTCAAATAACATAATACCAACAAAAACACGATATATAGATATTGATAAACCTGATGCATGCTTTTAAAACTACTTTTTCTCATCTTGCCAAACCTGTACAGTATGTTACTACTTGTTAGTTTCTCCTACATTATATAAAACAAAAAAGTCTCCATCAGAAGAAGGTAAATGTATGAATGTCATGACAAGAGTGTATCTCTGTAACCACAGAGCGTATAGTCTCTTATTTGATGTTAAATGATTCTTTGAGGCTTGCTTCTGCCTGCTTACGTGTGAAATGTTTCCATGTTGTAGGAATGTTGGCAGGTTTTGCTAAATAGCTATTGGCAAACTTGTTGTTGAACCTTGCAAATACATATTTCCAGTAGTCTGATGCCTCAAGGCTTACATCTGGAGCAATTTTCCAGTCTGGGAAAATTTCTCTGTAACGCTTGTAAGGATGCCATTCAAAACCTGTAGCAAAACAGCGAAAACGCACATCACTGATGACAGATGAAGAGCATATGTCAATGACAAGATTTTCTGTGGCATCCCACCTGATATTACCAAGACCCTTTGGGCGATGTAGAGAAGTCCAGTGCTCACTATGTTGCTTTCCTCCTGCCTCACAAGGTGCTTTGCAGAATGGACACTGTTTACCACATCCAATCAGTTTGGTGAAAAGCTCATTCTGAGGTTTCAGAGAGAGATTTTTTAGCTTTATTTGGATGTTGTCTTCTTGTAAGTTTACCATGAGAGCTTGTCCCATTTCGTTCACACAATCTGTGAGCCAGTGGGCAAACTGTTCCTGGTCTGCATTGTTCAGGATCATGAAAGCACCAAGAGCATCCTGGGAAATGACCAGTTTATCACCAAGTTCTTTGCAGATATCTTCAACGAATGTCTTCAAATTGTCACTTTTTCCTGTTTTGGCCTTGTTGATGGCATTGTTTATGCCCCTGATACTTGACTGCAGATGTTGATTTTCAAACTCAAACACTTTAGACGGGTTGGAGAAGTGTTCCATTATTTGGCTGAGTGTCCATTTCTTAACATAATCCTCATATGAGCAAATGTAGCTCAGATAGTTTTCAAAGTCATCCTTGGAGAACAAATCCAGTAAAATTGAATGCTGGAAGAACATTCGTGTGCTGAACTGTGGGCATGTCAACATTTCACCAATGATGTCAGGACCCAAGGAGCGGTTGACAAAGTCTTCGACGGCAGGCTTCAAGCATTGTTTGGTGAATTCTTCTGCCTTCTTCTGGCACTGGTCTCGTTCATGGAACACATCCATAAAATCACTCCGAAACTTTTCTTTGTTTTGATTGAGACATCTTTTGGGATCATTCACATGTATGAAATCTTCATGCATTTTCTGAAACTTCCTGGCTGCAAATCCACAGATGTGCTGTTTCAGAGAAACTTCAAACTCAATGCCTGTCTTCAGATCTTGGTTGTTTTGCAGCCTCTCATCAATCATGTGTAGGATCTCCTCAATGTAAGTGTCATGGTAATTACTTTTTTTCTCTCTTTCTACTTTTTCACATACAAACTGTGAGCAAGCTGCTATGATGCTGTCAGCCATTTTTTGTACATCTGTTGTGTGACGTTGAGCGGTGAAGAAGTCTTTACATCGGTTAATGAATCCTTCAGCTTTATATTCGAAAGGCTCCAGTCCACAATTTTTCAAGTCTTTTTTACTCAACATTTCATTTGCATGCCCGCCCTTATGTGAGACATTTGTTCTCAGGGAGTGGGACACCCTCGTGAAGACATCTGTAGCCTTTTGTTCACAGAAAGATAGTTCCTTCAAAGTTTTATCCCACATCTCATCAAATTCTTGGTCCAGCTCTGTGTCTGTCATCTTGACTTTTTTCTTCCGACACTCCTGAATTAATGCACAAACTCTTTCCTCTAATTCTTTTGTGTGGTTCTCCTTGATTTTATCGATCTTTGTCATTCCCTGTCTAATGTCAGCTGCTGCTTCCAGCTGACTAAAGACAGACCTCTCTTTTTCTCGTCGAAGGCTCTTTGAACTGTTTGCAAAGTCCTCTTTGTATCCCTCAACCAGATAGACATGACCCTCAGTTTGCTTGAAGTACTGTGTCAGATTCTCAAGAAGCTTTGTCTCCCATTTAGACAGCAGTGTTTGAGCCTCATTTTTCAAACATGTCAGAAGTTCACTAACCTCGGGTATCTCAGATTTCACATCAAATTTTCCAAAATTGGAAATTTTTGTTTCAGCATCAGTGACCCAGGTGTACATTTCTTTTTTGAATTCCCATTCCCATTTGTTGAATTCTGTGCAAAGTCTCATGTAGGCATCAGCCACCAGGCTGTTTCTGAAGCTGAAGATGAAGTTTTCATGCTTCACTGCATTCCACAGGCTTGACATCCACTCTGTAAACTCAGAGACATTGTTTGCAGATGTGTCACAATTTCCCAGCATTTGGATTATGTTCTTCCTGAGGTCATACACAGCTTCACTGTACCCCACATTGACTGGTGCCATTGGTGGGTTTCCATTCCAGAGTCCAGGAATGTACCAGTTCCCTGTGTCTGGACTGTACTCCATCACATCAGTGAAGAACTTGTTTTCCTCTTTCTTCTCCATTTTGGCTGCTGCCTGGGTCATTTCATTTAACTGCTGCAAGAGCAGTTTCCTGTCTCGTAAGTTCTTGTCATGGGCTGAAACATCTGACACATTTTGGTGAACAAACTGACATTTGGGCTTTTTGCCAACCTCTTTCATCCTGAGAAAAGCATGCACAACTATTTGTAGGATGTCTTTCATTTCTGTTGAATTCTCCATGGCAATATTGATAATGGTGATATCACTCAGCCCCACAACAAGTGTTGCAAGCTCATTGTCATGCTCATGGCTATCATCCAGTTGTGCAAGTTCTGGTGACTTTAAGCCCTCAGTGTCAATGATCATCATGAAGTCACAGTTGAGTACTTTTTTCACATTTTCATTGACTTTGATGAGCAACATAAAGGCACCTCGAGTGCATCGACCACTGCTGACAGCAAACTGCACTCCAAACATGGTGTTAAGGAGAGTGGACTTTCCAGTGCTCTGAACTCCAAGAACTGTGACCACCAATATCTTGCTCTTAGGAGACACCAAGTCATTGAGCTGAGAGAGAACGTCACTCACCCATCTGAGAGGTATATTGGATGCATCTCCGTCAACAAGCTCAAGAGGAAGTCCATCAAGCAACAATTCTGCACAGAGTTTTGGAAGATGCTGTAATTGTTGACGTGATGGGTGTGTTTCTGGAAGGGAAACTGAAGCTTCATAGATTTGACCCATTTCACGGAAGAAGTGTTCAGTCCCCAATGAGCTGTTGGAAAGTTGTCTGTCGATGTCTTTAATCTCCTCTTTGTTCTCAGAACTCTTACATTTCTTTTTGTACTGTTCCCTGAGATAAGACAGCTTTTCTCGAGACAGGTTATCGAGGTTAATTCTCATCCATTTCAGGAAATAGCACCTCTCTATTCCCGGGCTTGATATTGCCTTGATGAAACATGTCATAGCAGGTGATATGTCGTAAGAGTTCTGTTTTTCTCTAAGTTTTGTTTTCTCTACCTGAAGATTGCTTTTGTACACTTCTATATTTTCAGATCCAGCTTTTCGAAGCCGAAATTCTTCCTTCTCCAAGCAAGTCAAATCTTTCCATATTTGGCCTTGCAAGGGAAGCTGAGCTTCTTTGTATGCCAGGGTGTCCTGAATTTCCACAGTGATGGCATCTGCATTTTTCTTGGCAGCCTGACACTCTGGAGAGTCTTCATCAACCAAGATTCCCAGTTCACAGGCAACATCAGCCATCTGCTCTATTGGCATCTTCATCTTTGAGTTCTCCACTACATCCCTGACTGTTTTCCTCATATTCTTGACAAAATCTGCATCATTCATGCGTTTAGTCTTCAAAATAATGTTGCTGTTAGTCAAGCCCAACTTGGTTGCTACGTTTTCTAAAGCATCTAGACTGAAACTCTTGCTTTGATGGTTCCCCACTAAGAAGATCTGCGCAGTCTGGTGTTGGTTGGTCAGTAGGATGCACTCAGAGTCCAAATTGTCAAAGAACACAAATACTGCTGTAGATGTCTGACACAAAAAAGAGTATTGTGTTTCAAATGAAGCAATGTCCCCACGAAGGTTAGCTACAGCAACTGGTTCACTGAAAACATCCATGTTTTTGCTTCCACAAGGAAGGTACCAAGTCATTTCAACCAATCCATTGGATATTCTCCTTGGACTGTCTCCACACTCCATATCATGGTGAACAAAGGTGTCATGGTACTGCTGAGAATTGCTCAGAAGCTTATTGAGAATCTCTGACTTGGACAAGGAGCATTCACCCAGTCTCACAAAAGATATCATTGGAAGATCTGAGAGAACAATTCTGTCTTCAATGAAGCCCTTGGATTCAGACAGTGACTGAGGTCTGTACTTTTTAACAATGTCTCTCATGGCCCATAGCATTAGTGTGCACTGTTTTGTGTCACAGTTGGGAAGCAGCAGAGGCACAGAAAACTGACACATAGACATTTTGAGTGCCATCTCCTGCTGTACAAAACCATCAGAACACAGAAAGAGAGCAGTGATTATGTCAAGGGGGTTTAGCGTGTCACCTGAATTTGGACTATCAACCAGGTTTTTAAGATCTAACCCTGTATTCCCTGTTTAAGTCACATACAGATGTACATTTCACATTTCTAGCTGTCACATTAACCATCATCACTTTCTTCAAAAAATGCCATAGAAGATCTGAATTACACTTGGTAGGTTCATCAGTCATGGTCTTCTCATCAATTTGAAGTACTGCGCTCAGGGATATCTTCTCACTGTAGTGCTTCTCCAAGCCCAGATCCTCCAATAAGCTCTCCAATTGTGTCTCTGTGGATATAAAGACAATGATTATTACATTTGTAATTGGTTGTTGTAACATATTAATGCACGGATCAAGACCACCTGGAACATAGAATAAATGCATTTACAATGGTGTTTACTTTATCTGGAAACCCCAGCTATTCCTGCCTTCCATATTTGTTAAAATATAATATTCTGGTAATGCCACTGTCCTGTTTCACAGCACTGACACGTCAACTTCTCAGAAACACAGCAATTTAATAAAATTTTCTTTTAAGATTAGCATCTCTCGGCACACTTGTGGTCAAGTAGTTAGAGTGCATGCCACATACGCAGCTGACCCTGGTTCGAATCCCAGTCAGAGATCCTTTGCTGCATGTCACACCCCCTCTCTCTCCTGTTTCCTGTCTGTCTACTGTTAAATAAAGACATTTGTGCCAAAAAAATCTTTAAAAAAAAAAAGTATCTTTAGACCAATTGAAGAGCCCATTTACAGCACCCCACCAACCACAATTCAGAACCAGCATGTTTAGTAAATTATTTTTAAACATTTTGAAAAACTTGATTGTGATACTAACTATAAAATGTATCCATTTTGTATTGTGGGAAGCTATAACTTAGGAGGTGGGGCAGGTAGTCCAATAATTGGATGTTTGGTAGTTTGGGTCCAAGCTCCTACACTCCACATGTCAAAGTGTCCTCAGGCAAGATACAGAACCCCAAATCGCACTCGATGGCTGTGTCAATGATGTGTGAATGTGTGTATGAATTTTAGCTCCCTTGATAAGCAGCTTAGCACATTATGTAGCAGCCCCTGCTATCAGTATATTGTATAAGGTTCAGTGACAAATAAGGGTTGGCAAGAAGAGCAATTCAAAAATATCTTTTTAAAAATGCCATAAAAGAAGCATTAGGTTTGTTAATATGTACATTTATGTATTTATGTTGAATTTCTGTCATTCGAAATGACATTTGCAACCTTTTTTTTTTAACCAAAAGTAAGACTGAATGCTCCTGAAAATGTATAATGGTGTAAGCACAAAATAATGATAAAGATTACATATTTCATCCACCTACAGTGTATTTCAGTGCAGTTTTTGAAATTACATTTCTTCATGTTAACTTGAAACTCATATCTGATCTCTATACACATATATGTGTATATATGTAGTATAATGTTATAATGTGTTAAGTATTACGTTATAATGGACTACAAAAAACATGGGAGACAAAATGTCTCCTTGTTTTACCCCCAGAAGGGTTTGGAAACAATCAGTTTTGAGCTCATTTATTCTAACACAAACTTTAGTAGCATTGTAAAGGGAAAACAAACACCACACTGTACAAGTTTAAGTCTTTATTGACAAAATCAAAAGCTTCAGTAAAATCAATAAAGCAAGCAAATGTAGACTTATTTTCCTTTTATTTTCTTTCAATTTCTCACAACTGTACAGTTTATAAATATGGCCAAGGCAAGCCCTACCTTTGCAAAAACTACATTTTGTTTTTCTAATGTGTTTTCTAATAGAAGTGCTATTATGTATTGTGGTCATCTCAAGATCATAGTCACATGACAAACTTTTTTGTTTAGAAGAGGCTTGGCTATAAGCTAGCATAACTATTTCTCGCTAAACTAAACACGAGTCAAACACCGAGCTCTTAACTAAGGGAGCAGCTAAAAGCAGATTCCTAGGGATGAAGAGGTTAAACTATAGTCAGTAAACATATTCCTCTGTAAGTAAGAGGAAGTCTTGGATCATCAATCAGGGCTTTATAGTGATTGAACATATAATAAACCTGAGCCAAACAAAATATGTTTTGCCAGTTTCAAAACATCTTCTAAACAAACCGTACAGAGCACAAACAAGTTGAGGGAATTTTAAAACTTTATTAGGCAAAGTTTCCGAACCTGTAGCTTCTCCTGCTTTTGCCTTATTAGTAGCAATTTGAATTTCCAATGCACCAATCACTGATCCTCACTGGGCCTACTATCTTCTATTGATAAGATCTCTTGTATGGTTTTCTTTGGACAGATTTTCTAAAAAAAATTGTGTCATCAAGACGCTACAAAAATAACTAGTGGGACATTATTGTTATTTAATAATAACTTGATATAATATTAATTATATAATATATATATAATATTATATTAATTATATAATAAATACTCTCATAATAAGCAACACGGACAAGGCCAGAGTTGAACCATGCCCAAATATGGGCAGATCCAGTACATCGACAGCATATAGAATTTAGTGCATTGGTTAGATGCAAACAATGTCTGGGATTATACCCATTATCATGGGTGACATCAAGCCATAGTTTTGAAGCCTTGACTTTTGGGATTTGGACATAACCATCTAGGATTTTTGGAGCCAGAGTGGAGCTGACACTAGGCACTAACTGTGAACTTGATTAGCACGGTGCATTTACAGTCTGTGGTTAACTGTGATCATCCTAATGCCAACTCCTTTTTTAGATGACCAAAATGTTGAAATTAACTTTCATGAACTGATAAGCCACTGTGAAATAGCTACAGCTACATATTCGCTCTGTAAATCTAATGCCATGGTTACATTACATTATAAATGTTGTCGCCAAGCGACTCCTCAATCACAGGGAAGCCATGCCCTAAAACATACCCTGCTTTATAGTCTGTTTTACTTTAAATGGGGCCCTAATTTACTAACTGAACATCATGGTGTATTGTAGATGAATATAAAATAGCTATTGAGAACATAAACTCATTAGGAAACTGTTTACTGGGGTAATAAATCAAGTGGGAAGTAAGGTCATTGTCTCATAGACTCCAATACAATCAGACTTATTTTTGAAAACAGTGCAGTCACTTGATATTCTTTGGCTGCAGAATGAATTAGAATGATTATTCATGCTGATATAAAAAACATCTGATTAAATAGCGTTTAATTCAAATATTTTATTATTGTTATTTATAATAGTTTATTATTGTTTGTAGTCAGTTTTTAGTTTGCTCTTTTTGATGAAAAACAACAAAGCAGCAGTAGATTGTCCACCAAATACAACTAGTTTGTGCTTTTTCCCTCCTACCTGTTCCCTAACATGCTGACAATGAGTATGCTAATATACTGATGTTTAGCAGGTACAGTATGTTTACCATTTTCACCATCTTTCCATAGTTTCACACATTAAATTGAATGATAACACTTGACAATTAGCACTTTAAACAATGTACAGCTGAGGCTGATGGGAATGTCCTTAGTTGTGTTTTGTGAGTATTTGGTCATACAAGATTTTGATGTTGCTAGGTGAAAAATTACATGACCACTAAAGTCAGTAGGATTCATACTGTAGGGACCAAATGTCTCTAAAAATGTAAAATCATTGTGAGCTATTTATATCTGGGCAAAAGTGGTGAGACTAACGTTGCTGTCATACAGACATGCTGCTAAAACCAGAAAAACTAATAAGCTGTAAAATAAAATCAGCTAATTATATTTTAAAACAAGCATGAAATAGATCAACTGACTGGAGCAAAAGTTTAAAACTACTTTGTTTTTACACTCCTCTGTTTCAATTATATGCAATCTTTTCACTTAATGGTAATGTAATGTCTTTTTTATGGACTCCATAGTGCAGGGGATTTTATGTCATTTATTTAAGGGAGCTCTAAACACATTTCTGCAGACAGGTGTGCATTTACATCTTGTTTTATTTCTTATTTTACTTTATTGTGTCATCATACTTATTCATTTTAATGTTTTACTTACTTGTGTGTGCAGATGTCACAGCTGGCTTGCTTCTTCCATTCTTCAGCTGTGTAGAAACTTGGAGGGAGTAACACACCCCTGGCTTCAGGCTGCTGACAGTCAGGCTGTTTGTGTGTGTTGTCCGTTCTTGCACACTGCTGTCTTCTTCACTGCTGCAAGTCACAATGTAGTTCTCCACTTCACCAGCAGGAGGGTCCCAACACAGAGACAGTGACTCACTGCTGACCTGAGTGACTGTAAACTGCACAGGAGGGCTGGGCTCTGTGGGGACAATGCAACAATTATTACTGGAAAATCTCAACAGTACTAATTCTCAAATTAGTGCTGTTTTCCAGCCAAGCATAAGAGGTGAGGCAGACAGAAAAGCAACAGATAGTTACCTCACACAATTTATACAAATAAATATTTAGCAACCTCTTAAGTCTGACACAAACCTGGACATCCCTGGACATCTCTCAGTATCATGAACTGAGAGAATACCTCAGTGTAAGAAGTACATTTATGTATGTTAAAAGGATGAGGAAAAATGTGTTGAGCTCACCAACCACTCAGTCAAAGCTTTACTGTATTGGTAGACAATTATATAATGATAACATATAATAATTAATAATTTAAATTCCAGCAACATTTAGTTATTTCAAATTTACCTGTGCAGACAGATACACAGGCTGCTTCACTCTGATTTCCATTGTCTGCTCTCCTTGTGATTCTGAAAGTATACTCAGTCCCAGGAAACAGTCCATCAACATCTACAGTGCTGGAGTCTTCTTTGATCACACTGCCACTGTGTGTATCACAGGAGTAATCGATATGTAGATTATACCTAACAGGGGGTGCTAAACCAAGAGAAACAGTCTCACTGCCAGCATATAGAACTGTTACATCTCTTGGTGGAGGAACATCTGTCATAAGAGAAAACAAGAAAAATATATCTTAGAAACTTCACATTAAAAACATGTTTTCACTAATCAAAATGTACACAATTTACTGGCTGGAATAGTATTTATGTATTCTTCTCTGCACCTACACCTGCATCACTCACACTTACAGTCAGACTGTGGTGTTGCAGCAGAGTTTTCTTCCTCACGGGAGACATCTGGTGCATCATAGAGCTCCTTGATAGTTGAGAAAAATATGCATCTTTGGTGTAATTAATCAATCAATAACTGCACAGCACGGCACAATATGTATATACTGTGTAATGTAATTATTTGTATAATTTTAAATAATTTATTATTCTATTCACCTCCTCTTCCTCTGAGTAATCCATGGTGGGTACACTCTCACTCATCCCACACTGCTTCTCACTACAAGTAATGGGAAAGAATTCTGTAAATTTACAATGTTATGCAGCCGACAACTCTGTTTTTAATGTAAAATCAATGTCAGCAGTTAAGTCATAGCTTTCGAAATGTAGTGGAGTAAAGGCACAATATTTCCCTCCAAAATGTTGTGGAGTAACATAAAAAGTGAAATAAAATGGAAAAACTCAAGCAAAGTACAAATAATTCACATTAAGTTGGTTACATGTACTATACTGTATTTTTACATGTTTTCTTTTCCTTTGTCACTTTCAGGTCATCCACATGTGTAAGCAAAGGGGGGAAAAGCAGTTAAGATCAAATAGCATGGTGACTTACTTTTGTAAGACTGATTCTTCCATGGCACAGTGACATCCTTCTTATATCCAGGAGTTAATATCTGTTCTATATGCAATACTTTGTAACAGGTCAAGAGTTTGTCCTGAAAATAAAGCACTGCACCCTCCTGCAAATACCAGATAAACACTTTAGGCTTCTCCTTTTATTCGGCAGTCAGTTGCAGTCACTTTCTGTTTCATTTCCCAGAAACAGTGTGTTTTGTTAAGAGTCAGGAAAAGGAAACTTAACTCTCTGTTTGCAGGCACATTAAAACACATGACTAAACCTGTCTGCCCCCATTCAAATCTTATTCAAATATCATACAATACAGTGTTTGAACACATTCTAATTAAAATGATAAAGTTGACAAGTTTCTGTAATTCTTTACTTCTTATTAAAATATAGATGTGTTAAACAAAATAAGAAACAACAACAATATGGAGCTTACTGCATGTATTTCTGCTCATTGAACTTTGGATGTAATTCATGTTAAAGTGTTACACATTACATGGCTTCATGTTACACAACAATATTAATCATTTATAACTCACAATTTCCTGCCCACAGATTCTTATTACACATCCTGCTATGGGGGAGGGGTGTTTCCTCCATATTTTTTTCTTGAGGCATTTTCCTAATAGAAGAATATGTATAATCCCTCACATGTGTAACTGGTCTTATTTCAGTTTTTCATTTTGATTGAAGTATTTATGATAAGATTTTCAAAGAATTCCAGAGATGTATCACAACTTCACTTATGCATGATAAGGGATACAAAATGTACATATTTTTTTGGGGGAAACTACATTAAAAAGTGATATAAATGCCACAATTAGCAGAGTTATTCTATGACATTTATGTACGGTAACAATTTCAAAGTTTTGGATGCAATATTAAGTTGAGTAATCACCTGTAGTACATCACTTGGTGTTCTCATGTGGCTTTACAATAAACAATTCATAACTAATGTGCAAAGATATTTTTCAAGAGAGGTACACCTTCCTTTTTAATTTATGTAAGAAATTATTCAATCCAGAGCATGGTATCAGCTGGTATTTTGCTGAACTGGTATCAGCAAAAATAAAACAAGGAGCACAAATGTAACACGAGAAGACTGTTAATTATTAAGCTAATTCATTAATTACACTAAAACTTGAATGGATATGGTGTCCTACATTAGTAAAGTAAAAAGGTGATATCACATGTGACTCTTATTAACACCAGGTACCATGTGGTCAAATCAGTGTAGTGGTGAATGCACCTCCACCCTGAGACTGATCCCCCTTGTCTCCACTGCTATCTCTTCATGTAGCTGTTAAAATAACATAAAGATAAGACTTAAGAGTTTAAACCTCATCGATGAGGGAAATTAAGAATTACAGCTGTACAAGAAGAAACCTGAGAGGTAGAGAGGAACATGATATATATAGAGAAAAAGGTAATAGTATACAGATTGAGAGATAACAAAAAAGATTTAAAGTTAGAATGATACACTATATAACCCTAACTGGTGACCATATATGTATGTGTAATAATCATACAGGGAGGGACAGTTGATAGTAGATACAGTCTGTATGAATTAATATCAAGTATGTTTATAGATCATAATTTATACACCATTTACTATTTATGCATAATGAATGAAATATCATATGAATGTGAATTACACATAACAAATAGGAGATAATAGAATAAAACAATAGAGTTGCATAGTGTAAAAATGATATGACATAATGTAACCCTTAACCCATAACCCTGAAGAGGGCGTTGCTGTTATGTCACCACTTTATTGTTTAAGAGTCCACCAATCTGTACTACCTCTCCCTGAATAATAACATTATGTGTTATCTATATTCAAAATCTTAACATCAATGCAGAAACCTAATTTCTGTTAATGTGTTATAAGTATAAAAACTGCAGTTCAGTGACTCACGGCAGCCCTGTGGCTCACACAGCTTGGGCTTTTAGGTTTGTTCTTATTTTAACACACCTGAAACACATTTACATGACTCACATCTCACAGTAGCAAACACACACACAACTACAGCGAATGTGTGCTTTGTCTTGTTTCAATATTCCTTTTCAAATTAAAAACCCGAAACTTTAAATGAAACATTAATGACAATTATGTCATTTTGTATCTCTTTATTTAATCAGTTAACCGAAGTAAGTAATGTAATCATTAATACAGTCTATGGTGTATTATGACAATACCACATACATGTTGATATAATAATTCATTTGGCGCTTGCAAATGACACCACCGGAGGTAAAAAAAAGCAACAAGGTATTATTTAGTTTGGTCTGTTCTTTTTTCCTTGTCTCTTGTCTATTATAAACTAACACTGGAGGGCGCCATCGTGTCAGGTTCACTGCAGTCTGCCCACTTTGAGGAAACTGGATGTGAGAAGAAAAATACCAAACTGGGTGACAGGACATACACAGACACACAACACCTGGAAGAAGATCAAAACTGTACATTTTTAAGTGTAAAAATCAAACAGACAAAATATTTGTAAATATTAAGTTTCTTGTTTCTTTTTGTTTTTGTTTTTCCTCTTTTTTTTCTTGAGTGAATGAATGAAATGCTTATTTTGTGACAACAAAAAGACAACAGGTGCAGTCGCCCGTTATCATGTGGGCATCCTGTAGCATCATGATTCCTAACCAGGAAAGTCACTGTAGCAGAATTGTAGTTGGCATTTGTTAGTTTCTAATAAAAAGTATGTTTTAAAAATATGAAAAAATATGTTTTAAATCGATTATTTCATTGCTCCTTGTTATGGGTTTGTCTTTTCTCCCTTTTTTATTAAAGCTTTAGTAAACTTTTATTTTGAAATATATCTTGTGATTTAATCATACTCTTGGTAGACCTGTGCTGTGTGATCTGTGTGACTTCAGAGTATTAATGGGAACATCTCAGAGGCTGAGAGCACTGATAGATGCCAGCTTTGCCTTTTTGCCAGCTAACTAATGTGACGGTGGTGTAAGGAACTGGCCAGTGATTCACGGTCAGGACTGAGACACTAAACACAAGTGCAGTTAATTAAATGTTAGCTCACTCCACATGTAGCAGTGTTTACATGTAGCCACTTCATCACTCCGTGGGACAGATATGAGGGCTTTGATACCGTAAGATGCCTCACATACAGTCATGAGATCACACAGGTGGTCCTATGTTATCCTTCCACACACTGTGTTGCATTGTGGTTATGGAGGTGAAGTTGACCGTACAGTGATGTGATGTAGCAGAAAAGAGTTTCATATATTAAACAGTTGAGAAATTGCTGAATTGTCACGGAAGTCTGAAAAGTCCAGTGTACTTGCAGACTCTGAGTATGTGTGTTTAACAGTGGATCAGAGTAGACACACACTCAGCACTGTTTACCTTATGAAGTGACTTGTGGTTCACACAGTTGCAGCTACATTTTGGCTAATTTGTATTTCAACACACCTAAAACCTGCAGTAAGCCAATCAAAACCAGATGACTTTGTTTGATGCACTCCATCACTTTGAGATCTTGTGTTGGGTCAATGGTGCATGGAAGCACATGATTTACATCCCTCAATGGCAAACCTTTGGCTCGGTTTCCATTACAAAGTTGCACCTGTTGTCTTGTTTTTACATTCTTTGTTGAATTCAGAAACCCGAGACTTGACATTAGGAAACATGTTTAATAATGGAGTTTTAAAAAAGATGATTATTAAAAAAAGTAAAGTAAAACTATATAAATAAATGAAGTGATGATATTTCTGTTTACTTTAGAAGTTATTATACACTGTATGCTGTGATTCCAATCTGGGAAACATTAAAGACATTCATAGCCAGTCTGCTGATTTTGTGTCTTTATTTAATCAATGAACAGAAGTAAGAAATGCATAAATGTTGGCAATAAAATACCATTTATAGACTGAATAATCTTTAATTCATGTGAATCTGTAAATATTTGGTACGACATACTTCACAGAAACAAAAACAATATATAATAAATTTAAAGAATTGTTTAAAAAAAATAAAAATGAATGCTTAATGTGAACACATTGACTCCTCAGATTCTACAACTAGTCACCTCCCCACCCCTAAACTTATACACTGGATGATCTTTTAATTCCTTGAAGAAAGGCAAATATTTGGCATTGGCTTCTTAACAGAAACAAACAAAAAACATTGCATATCATACTTAATTTGAAACCTTTATCTGTGACTTGGTTGCTTTGATTAATTGTGTACGTCGTCACACAAAAAAATGAAATTCATTAGTTGAACAAAATCATAAAATGCTAACTAAGATGTAATCAAACTGTTAGTTACTGAACATACACATAGTAATCAAAAAGTATTAAAACATGTCTTTATCAACATACAGTTAAAGTGCATTATTGTTATGCATGCACAACATGTTGAATTCAATCTTAGGTAGAAGTGAGCACAACATTTGATTTTCTTTTATCTTTTGTATTGGTATATCTGTGTATCTTCAACCTTGTCACCATGTATACAATATGTGTTACTACTTATGATAATTTCCTACATTATATAGAAGAAGGTAAATGTATGAATGTTATGAGAGGGTGTAGTCTCTCACTTGATGTTAAATGACTCGTTGAGGCTTGCTTCTGCCTGCTTACATGTGATAACTTTCCATGATATAGGAATATCGGCAGGATTTGAACAATATTCTTTGGCAAACTTCTCATTGAACCTTGTAAATACATATTTCCAGTAGTCTGAGGCCAGAAGGCTTATGTCTGGAGCAATTCTCCAGTCTGGGAAAATTTCTCTGTAACTCTTATAAGGGTGCCATTCACCCTTAGTAGCATCACATTGAAAATGCATATCACTGATCACAAGAGAAGAGCATATGTCAATGACAAGATTTTCTGTGTCATCCCAGCTGTATCTACCAAGACCCTCTGGGCGATGTAGAGAAGTCCAGTGTTCAGTATGTTGTTTTCCTCCTGCCTCACACGGCGCTTTGCAGAATGGACACTGTTGACCACATCCAATCACTTTGGTGAAAAGCTCATTCTGAGGTTTCACATGGAGATGTTTTAGTTTTATTTGGATGTTGTCTTCTTGTAAGGTTACCATGAGAGCTTGTCCCATTTCGTTCACACAATCTGTGAGCCAGTAAGCAAACTGTTCTGGGTCCGCATTGTTCAGGATCATGAAAGCACCTAGAGCATCCTGGGAAATGACCAGTTTATCACCAAGTTCTTTGCAGATATCTTCAACAAATGTCTTCAAGTCGCCACTCTTTCCTGTTTTCGCCTTGTTGATAGCATCGTTTATGCTGTTGATACTTGACTGAATGTGTCGATCCTCAAACTCAAACGCTTTAGACGGGTTGGAGAAGTGTTCCATTATTTGACTGAGGGTCCACTTCTTCACACAATCCTCATATGAGCAAATGTAGCTCAGGTACTTTTCAAAGTCATCCTTGGAGAGCAAATCCAGTAAAATTGAATGTTGGAAGAACATTCGTGTGCTGAACTGCTGGCATGTCAACATTTCACCAATGATGTCAGGACCCAAGGAGCGATTGACAAAGTCTTCGACTGCAGGTTTCAAGCATTGTTTGGTGAATTCTTCTGCCTTCTTCTGGCACTGGTCTCGTTCATGGAACACATCCATAAAATCAGTGCGAAACTTTTCTTTGTTTTGGTTGAGACATGTTTTGGGATCATTCTCTTGTATGAAATCTTCATGCATTTTCTGAAACTCCCTGGCTGCAAATCCACAGATATGCTGTTTAAGACAAACTTCAAACTCAATGCCTGTCTTCAGATTGTGGTTGTTATGTAGCCTCTCATCAATCACATGCAGGATCTCCTCAATGTAAGTGTCATGGTAATTGGTTTTCCTTTCCATTTTCTCTATTAAAATGTCTTCACAAGCAGCTATGGTGCTGTCAGCCATTTGTTGCATAGCCGCTTCTTGATCTTTGCTAAACCATTTTTTCACAGCGTTTTTAACTTGGCTGCAGAATCCTTCAACAATAGGCTTATATGTGAAAGACCCCAGTCCACAGTTTTTCAAGTCTTTTTTACTCAATATTTCATTTGCATGACCACCCTTATGTGAGAGATTTGCTCTCAGGGAGTGAGACACACTCGTGAAGACATCTGTAGCCTTTTGTTCACAGAAAGATAGTTGCTTCAAAGTTTTATCCCACATCTCATCAAATTTTTGGTCGAGCTCTGTGTCTGTCATCTTGACTTTTTTCTTCCGACATTCCTGAATTAATGCACAAACTCTCCCCTCTAATTCTTTTGTGTGGTTCTCCTTGATTTTATCAAGCTTTGTCATTCCCTGTCTAATGTCAGCTGCTGCTTCCAACTGATTAAACACAGACCTCTCCATTTCTCGTCGAAGGCTCTTTGCATTGTTTGCAAAGTCCTCTTTGTATCCCTCTACCAGATAGACATGACCCTCAGTTTGCTTGAAGTATTGTGACAGATTTTCAAGAAGCTTTGTCTCCCAATTAGTCAGCAGTGTTCGAGCCCCATTTTTCAAACAAATCAGAAGTTCTCTCACGTCAGGTATTTCAGATTTCACATCAAATTTTCCAAAATTGGAAATTTTTGTTTCAGCATCTGTGACCCAGGTGTACATTTCTTTTTTGAATTCCCATTCCCATTTGTTGAATTCTGTGCAAAGCCTCATGTAGGCATCGGCCACCAGGCTGTTTCTGAAGCTGAAGATGAAATTTTCATGCTTTACTGCAGTCCACAGGCTTGATATCCACTCTGTGAACTCAGAGATATTGTTTGCAGAAGAGTCACAGTCCCCCAGCATTTGGATGATGTTTTTCTTGAGGTCATACACAGCTTCACTGTACCCCACATTGACTGGTGCCATTGGTGGGTTCCCATTCCAGAGTCCAGGAATGTACCAGTTCCCTGTGTCCGGAGTGTACTCCATCACATCAGTGAAGCTCTTGTTCTCTTCTTTCTTCTCCATTTTGGCTGCTGCCTGGGTCATCTCATTTAGCTGCTGCAAGAGCAGTTTCCTGTCTCGTAAGTTCTTGTCATGGGCTGAAACATCTGACACATTCTGGTGAACAAACTGACATTTGGGCTTTTTGCCGACCTCTTTCATTCTGAGAAAAGCATGCACGACTATTTGTAGGATGTCTTTCATTTCTGTTGAATTTTCCATGGCAATATTGATAATGGTGATATCACTCAGCCCCACAACAAGTGTTGCAAGCTCATTGTCATGCTCATGGCTATCATCAAGTTGCGCAAGTTCTGGTGACTTTAAGCCTTCAGTGTCAATGATAACCATGAAGTCACAGTTGAGTACTTTTTTCAAGTCTTCATTGACTCTGATGAGCAACATAAAGGCACCGCGAGTGCATCGACCACTGCTGACAGCAAACTGCACTCCAAACATGGTGTTAAGGAGAGTGGACTTTCCAGTGCTCTGAACTCCAAGAACTGTGACCACCAATATCTTGCTATTAGGAGACACCAAGTCATTGAGCTGAGAGAGGACGTCACTCACCCATCTGAGAGGTATGTTGGATGCATCTCCGTCAACAAGCTCAAGAGGAAATCCATCAAGCAACAATCCTGCACAGAGTTTTGGAAGATGCTGTAATTGTTGACGTGATGGGTGTGTTTCTGGAAGGGAAACTGAAGCTTCATAGATTTGACCCATTTCACGGAAGAAATGTTCAGTCCCCAATGAGCTGTTGGAAAGTTGTCTGTCGATGTCTTTAATCTCCTCTTTGTTCTCAGAACTCTTACATTTCTTTTTGTACTGTTCCCTGAGATGAGACAGCTTTTCTCGAGACAGGTTATCGAGGTTAATTCGCATCCATTTCAGGAAAAAGCACCTCTCTATCCCCATCCTTGGTATTGCCTTGATGAAGCATGTCATAGCAGGTGATATCTCGTAAGAGTTCTGTTTTTCTCTAAGTTTTGTTTTCTGCACCTGGATATTGCTTTTGTACACTTCTATATTTTCAGACCCAGCTTTTCGAAGTCGAAATTCTTCCTTCTCTAAGCAAGTCAATTCTTTCCATATTTGGCCTTGCAATGGAAGCTGCGCTTCTTTGTATGCCAGGGTGTCTTGAATTACTGCAGTGATGGCATCTGCATTTTTCTTGGCAGTTTGGCACACTGGAGAGTCTTCATCAACCAAGATTCCCAGTTCACGGGCAACATCAGCCATCTGCTCTATTGGCATCTTCATCTTTGAGTTCTCCACTACATCGCTGACTGTTTTCCTCAATTTTTTGACAAAGTCTGCATCATTCATGCATTTAGTCTTCAAAATAATGTTGCTGTTAGTCAAGCCCAACCCAGTTGCTACATTTTCTAAAGTATCTAGACTGAAGCGCTTGCTTTGATGGTTACCCACTAAGAAGATCTGTGCTTTTTGGTGTTGGTTGGTCAGCAGCATGCACTCAGAGTCCAAATTGTCAAAGAACACAAAAACTGCTGTAGATGTCTGACACAAAAAAGAGTATTGTTTTTCAAATGAAGCAATGTCCCCACGAAGGTTAGCTACAGCAACTGGCTCACTGAAAATATCCATGTTTTTGTTTCCACAAGGAAGGTACCAAGTCATTTCAACCAATCCATTGGATATTCTTCTTGGACTGTCTCCACACTCCATATCATGGTGAACAAAGGTGTCATGGTACTGCTGAGAATTGCTCAGAAGCTTATTGAGAACCTCTGACTTGGACAAGGAGCATTCACCCAGTCTCACAAAAGATATCATTGGAAGATCTGAGAGAACAATTCTGTCTTCAATGAAGCCCTTGGATTCAGACAGTGACTGAGGCCTGTACTTTTTAACAATGTCTCTCATGGCCCACAGCATGAGTGTGCACTGTTTTGTGTCACAGTTGGGAAGCAGCAGAGGCACAGAAAACTGACACATAGACATTTTGAGTACCATTTCCTGCTGTACAAAACCATCAGAACACAGAAAGAGAGCAGTGATTATGTCAAGGGGGTTCAGCATGTCACCTGAATTTGGACTATCAACCAGATTTTTAAGATCTAACCCTGTATTCCCTGATGCAGCATCACAGTTTAAGTCACATACTGATGTACATTTCACATTCCTAGCTGTCACATTAACCATCATCAGTTTCTTCAGAAAATGCCATGGAAGATCTAAATTACGCCTGACAGGTTCATCAGTAACGGTCTTATCATCAATCTGAAGTATTGTGCTCAGGGAAAGATTCTCTTTGTAGTGCTGCTCCAAGCCCAGATCCTCCAATAAGCTCTCCAGTTGTGTCTCTGTGGATATAAAGACAATGATTATTAACATCATAATTGGCTTTAACATATTAAAGCATAGATCAAGACCCAGCTGGGGCATAGAATAAATGCATTGACAATGGCTTTTGCTTTATCTGGAAAACCCAGGTAATCCTGCCTTCCATACTTTTAAATTGTAAGAGTCATTTATTTTGAGTGGTCGGAACACTAGTCGATTTACAACTTATTCACCTTCCTAAAGAAGCAACTACAATACCCACTGATTAAGCTATAGCTTTCTACTAATCCCATCTCCATCTAATACAAGGGTGTAAAAGAGCATAGAAGACAGCACTTTGAAACCATTTAAACAATGATATTCATGACTGGCTCAGTTGCTAATCGAGACCACACTCCTCTTAGCCCTTTACTCTACTCACAGAGCAGTTGATTTTACTGCACTGCTCATGCACCTAACACACAGCTAAGCTCCACAAGGTGTGGTCCAACTGACTCCTATTCAAAAAGTGTCAGCTTGTCTCATGAATTACTAAGGGGGAACTCCACAAAAAAATTGCATGGCTTTTGCAGCCACTAAACTAGTACAAATGAGACCAAAATAACAATGTGCAAGTCACCAAGCATCCGCAAAAGGTGAAATTCACCACAAACTGCACTGCCAAGCAAATATCATTGTGGTGTGCCTTTGCAGTTTGCATGTATGTTAAATAAATAATATTCATACATTCGGCACGAAATTGGTCCCTTTTTAAATAAGCATTGTTGCACAAAACATCTAATTCACAAAGACCAGTGCTGATTGCCACAAACAGTTAAGGTAGTGCTGTTACCATTTTCAGACAGTTTCTGTTAACTGCACTCACGCTCACTCTCTCTCTCTCTCTCTCTCTCTCTCTCTCTCTCTCTCTCTCTCTCTCTCTCTCTCTCTCTCTCTCTCTCTCTCTCTCTCTCTCTCTCTCTCTCTCTCTCTCTCTGTCTTCTCAAATCTTAAAGCTTGTTAAGTTTTAATGAAATTGAATTGATGATTAACATTATCAAGGGTGAAATCTTAAGTCTTTTTAAAAATAAAAATGTCCACTCTGATTGGGCTCAGGATTCATCGATCAAAGCTGCTATATTACATATGCCATCCTGCCATGTCAGAAAAAGGAAAAAAAGATCAATATCACATTATAACGTGAAACCTTTCCCATTATAAGGTGAATATTTATTGTTGTATTGTATAATGTGAAACTTACTCATGAGTAAAATGTAATGAACAACAGATAATTCCGAGTAAAGTTTATTGTTGATTAGTGAGCAAAACGTAATGAACAACAGATCATTCTAAGTAAAGGTTACTTAAGTATTCTAATAGCAGCAATTGTAACTGATAGTAGAGTTTACTTGAGAATAGCCTGAGTGAAATTTACTAAGAAATTCTGTTTGGAAATTGTTACCTAGGTTTTTCTAAGTACTCCAAATGTTTTTCAGTGTGTTCATCATGGCAGTTCTACTTGTTCAACTTTCAGAACAAAGAAAGTTGGGTAATTTTTAGCCACTTTTCTTTATTACCAAGATTGGTAACACTTTACTTGAAGGTATCGTCATAAAACTGACATGACACTGTCATAACTGTTACATGACACAGTCATGAATGTGTCATAAACATTATGTCAATGTCATAAACGTTTATGACTGTTGTCATTAAGTGTCATTCGGTTTTTGTAATGACAAGTTGACATTGTTTGGGTTGTATTGATTATGACAATTTGACATTAATCAAAGTGACATGACCAGAAGTTGTCTTTGTCATGACAACTTGACATTAAATTTCTTTGGGATGTCCTTATTATGACAACTTGACTCCTTCATGATATGTTAATGAAAAATCAAAATGCTACCACTTTACTTGAGGTCAAAGAATATCTTCATTACACTGTCATAATGGTGTCATGACAGTCAGTTTTGGGTATCTTGTCAAACATCTATGACCAAGTGCTAGACTTGGTCTGTAACCTTGCACATCTAATTATAATAATCGTTATGTCAACTTGCCATAAACACAAAAATAGGTGCATATTTTGTTAATGTCAAGATGTCATGACAAAGACATTTTCTGGTAATGTCACTTTGATTAATGTCAAGTTGTCATAATCAAGACAACCCAAACAATGTCAACTTGTCATTACAAAAACTGAATGACACTTAATGACAACAGTCATAAACGTTTATGACATTAACATAATGTTTATGACACGTTCATGACTGTGTCATCTAACAGTTATGACTGTGTCATGTCACTCTTATGACGATACCTTCAAGTAAAGTGTTACCGAAAGGTTCATCTTTTTAACTGTGTAATTGTGCTCAATTGCATGCCCAGTAATTTTCAAACAAAGTATAGAAGGATGTCTAGAACAATCACCAGTTCAATCAGAACAACTTGTAAGTTCAACTATTTAACTTGTTATCCTCAAAAGAGATAAAAGAGGTAAGTCAATCATATAGTAATATGATTTCCTTTTAACTGAAACAAGTAATGGTTATCATTAAATAGACAGACAGTGGATTCAGTCAGTCAGAAATTAAATTAGTGATTCATTGTGTTTATGCTCATAGTTATAATGGAGAACTAGCTCATCAGTATTGTGGTAGGTATTGGGCTGTTCTGGCATCTCCAGGCACACCAGCTATTTTGGTTTATGTATGTGCAGCATAAACTGTAAAAAATAAAATAAAATAAATAAAAATAAAAAAAATGGATGTAGTTGTAGATTTTAAATCCGCAGCCCATACATCAGTGGAGAAAGTGCACAGGATTCTGAGAAGTCTTATACTGAAAATATTTATCGAGACTTGATCAAGGAGAATGAAAGAATACACACTCTGTCCTGATGCTCCCTTCTATTCTTGAGTTTCGGTCCTCTGAGTAAGCCACACAGACAATGGCATAGTTGAACCATGCCCAAATATGGGCAGATCCAACACATCTACAGCATATAGAATTTAATCTATTGGCCTACAGATGAGAACATATGCTCTGTAAATCTAATGCCATGGTTACACTACGTACATTATAAATGTTGTCGCCAAGCGACTTCTCAATCACAGGGAAGCCATGCCCTAAAACATACCCTGCTTTATTGTCTATTTTACTTTAAATGGGGCCCTAATTTACAAAATGAACATTATGCTCTATTGAAGAAGACTTACTAGTGATTGAGACCATAAACTCATTAGAAAAGTTTTTACTGGGGTAATAAATCAAGTGGGAAGTAAGGTCATTTTCTCATAGTCTCTGCAATACAATCTGACTTCTTTTTGCACTGGTCATTGTGCCTGCATGAAAATACAACCTGATCTGTACAATGATTGTTGAAATAAATAACAACATTTTATATGATCACATCGAACAGACGCCATTTCAGTATCACACTTCCATGAATCATTGACTCATGGATAGGATATTTGTATCCTATTTGTACTCTGTACCTTGTAGTCATGCTAGCAAATATTTCACCAGCCACCACTGAGAATATCAAGTTACAGTATAACTAACCAGTCTGCTTCTATCTATCTGTTTTTTTGCCTTCAGATGGGTGTTGGGATTGAACTAAATGACAAGCTTCTCATATACTTATAGACAGCTGTCGACAACAGATTCAATAAGAATCTATAAATCAGCCTTACTGATATTCTTTGGCCACATTAGAATGATTTTATATAAATACCATCTGATTGAATAGTGTTTAACTCAAACAGTTTATTAATAATTAAAGCATTCATTATGTTTACTGCCAGTTTTTAGTTTGCTCTTTTGAATGAACCTCCCACCAGTTTGTCCTTTTCTCCTCCTACCTGTTCACCATGCGCTCTGTGCTGGTTACAAAAACATCACACAGATGGGCAGAGTGAGTTTCATGATCAGGAAAATAAGTATAATATCTGGTCATTGTACCTCCATGAAAACAAATGTTTCACACATTAAAATGATAACACTTGGTAATTAGCACTAAAAACAAAGTACCTCTGAGGCTGATGGGAATGTCCTTAGTTTTGAGAGTATTTGGTCATAAAATAAATTATTGGACAAATAAAGATTTTGATGTTGCTAGGTGAAAAATTAAATGATCACTAAAGTCAGTAGGATTCATACTGTGAGGACCATTTGTCTCTAAAAAAAAATGTAATGTCAATCCATCAAATCGTTGAGATATTAATGTCTGGGCAAAAGTGGTGAGAATGATATTGCTGTCACACAGATGTACTGCTAAAAATAGAAAAGCTAATGAGCTAAAAAATAAAATAGGCTAGTTATATTCAAACAAAAGCATAAAATAGACAATCAAATGATTGGAGCAAATGTTTAAAACTACTTAAAAAATACTGTTTTTACGTTATATGCAATCTTTTCACTTAATGGTAATGTAATGTTTTACTGTCCTTTTTATGGACTCCATAGTGCAGGGGATTTGATGTCATTTATTTAAGGGCGCTTTAAACACATTTCTGCAGACAGGTGTGCATTAACATCTTGTGTTATTTCTTATTTTACTTTTTTGGTGTCATCATACTTATTCATTTTAATGTTTTACTTACTTGTGTGTGAAGATGTCACAGCTGGCTTGCTTCTTCCATTCTTCAGCTGTGTAGAAACTTGGAGGGAGTAACACACCCCTGGCTCCAGGCTGCTGACAGTCAGGCTGTTTGTGTGTGTTGTCAGTTCTTGCACACTGCTGTCTTCTTCACTGCTGCAAGTCACAATGTACTTCTCCACTTCACCAGCAGGAGGGTCCCAAAACAGAGACAGTGACTCACTGCTGACCTGCGTGATTGTAACCTGAACAGGAGGGCTGGGCTCTGTGGGGACAATATAACTATAGATTATTACTGGAAATTCAGGCATTCTCAAATTTGTGCTGTTTTCTAGCAAAGCATAAAAGGTGTGGCAGACAGAAAAGCCGTAAACAATTACCTCAAACAATTTGTGCAAATACATATTTTGCAGTCTCTTTAGTCTGACACAAACCTGAATACCGTGTGATGAACTGAGAGTATACCTCAGTGTAAGAAGTACATTCATGTATGTTAGCGTTATGAAGAAACATTTGTTGAGCTCAGAAACCACTCAGCCAAAGCTTTAGTGTATTGGTAAATAATTTCATTTTAATTCTAACAACATTTAGTTATTTCAGATTTACCTGTGCAGACAGATACACAGGCTGCTTCGCTCTGATTTCCATTGTCTGCTCTCCTTGTGATTCTGAAAGTATACTCAGTCCCAGGAAACAGTCCATCAACATCTACAGTACTGGAGTCTTCTTTGATCACACTGCCACTGTGTGTATCACAGGAATAATCGATATGTAGATTATACCTAACAGGGGGTGCTAAACCAAGAGAAACAGTCTCACTGCCAGCACGGAGAACTGTTACATCTCTTGGTGGAGGAACATCTGTCATAAGAGAAAAAAAAGAAAAATAGCTTTTAGAAACTTCACATTACAACATGTTTTCAGTCATGAAAATGTGCACAATTTACTGTCTTGAATAGTATTTATTTATTCCTTTCTGCTGACAATAGATAGCTTCAGGCTGAACTTCTGCATCACTCATACTTACAGTCAGACTGTGGTGTTGCAGGAGAGTTTTCTTCCTCACAGTGGAGCTCATGGGAGACATCTGTTGCATCATAGAACTCCTTTATAATTGAGAGAAATATGCAGTTTGGTGTAATTAATCAATCAATTACTGATAGGACAATATGTATATACTGTGTACTGTAATTTCATCATTTTAATTAATTTAAATCATTTTCTTTACCTCCTCTTCCTCTGAGTTATCCATGGTGTGTATATTCTCACTCATCCCACACTGCTTCTCACTACAAGTAATGGGAAAGAATTCTGTAAGTTAACAATGTTATGCAGCCGACAACTCTGTTTTTATAGTAAAATCAGTGTCAACAGTTAAGTCATAGCTTTCAAATGTAGTGGAGTAAATAGTACAATTTGTCTGAAATGTAGTAACATAAAAAGTGAAATAAAATTGAAAAACTCAAGCAAAGTACAAATAATTCACAGTGAGCTTCAGGATAAATACATGTACTTAGTTACATTCTACCACTGTATTTTTCCATGTTTTCTTTTCCTTTTTTCACTTTCAGGTCACCCACATGTGTAAGCAGAGGAAAAAAAGCAGTTAAGATGAAATAACATGGTGACTTACCTTTGTAAGACTGATTCTTCCATGGCACAATGACATCCTTCTTATATCCAGGAGTTTACATCTGCTCTATATGCAATACTTTGTAATGTATCGTAGAGTTAGAGTTTGGCCTGAAATTAAAGCACTGCACCCTTTCCCAAATGCCAAAGGAACAGTTCAGGATTCTCCTTTTATTCGGCAGTCAGTTGCAGTCACTTTCTGTTTCATTTCCCAGAAACAGTATGTTTTGTTAAGAGTCAGGAAAGGAAACTTAACTCTCTGTTTGCAGGCACATTTAAACACATGACTAAACCTGTCTGCCCCCATTCAAGTTTTATTCAAATATCATACAATACAGTGATTGAACACATAATAATTAAAAGGATAAAGTTGACAAGTTTCAGTAATACTACATAATAGATTTGTTAAAATAAAAAAAAGAAACAACAACAATATGGAACTCACTGCATGTATTTCACTAACTTTAATGGACTGCTCATATAACTTTGGATGTAATTAATTTTAAAGTGTTACACATTACATGGCTTCATGTTACACAATAACATTAATCATTTATAACTTACAATTTCCTGCCCACAGATTCCTATTTCACATCCTGCTATGGGGGAGGGGTGAGTTTCCAACATATTTTTTTATTGAGGCATTTTCCTAATAGAAGAATATGTATAAACCTTCACGTGTAACTGGTCTTATTTCATTTTTTCATTTTGATTGAAGTATTTATGATAAGATTTTCAAAGAGTTCCAAAGATTTATCACAACTTTATCAACTTCACTTAGGCATGATAAGGGATACAAAATGTACATAATTTGGGGAAAAATCTACATCAAAAAGTGATAGAAATGCCACAATTAGCAGAGTTATTCTATAACATTTATGTACTGTAACAATTTAAAAAATTTGGACGCAATATTGATTTTAGTAATCACCTGTAATACATCTCTTTGTGTTCTCATGGCTTTTTCAATAAACAGTTCATTGCTAAGGTACACCTTTCTTTTTTAATATATGTAAGACATTATTCAATCCAGAGAAGAAACCTTAGAGGTAGAGAGGAACATGATATATATAGAAGAAAAAGGTAATAGTATACAGATTGAGAGATTAAAAAAAAGATTTAAAGTTAGAATGATACATTATATAACCCTAACAGGTGACCATATATGTATGTGTAATAATCATAAATCCAGATAAGGAGGGACAGTTGATAGTAGATACAGTATGTTTTGAATTAATATCAAGTATGTTTATAGATCAGAATTTATACACCATTTACTATTTATGCATAATGAATCAAATATCATGTAACAAAGAAAAAATATGAATGTCAATTACACATTACAAATAGGAGAAATCAGAATAAAACAGTACAGTTGCATAGTGTAAAAATGATATGACATAATGTAACCTTTCAACCCATAACGCTGAAGAGGGCGTTACTGTTATGTCACCAGTTTATTGTTGAACTGCACCTTAAGGTACTTAAGAGTCCAATCAATCTCAATCAATCAATCTTTATTTGTATAGTGCCAAATCACAACAAAGTTATCTCAATTCACTTTACACATAGAGCAGGTTCTAAACCGAACTCTTCAGGTTTTAATTTTAAAGAGACCCAACATTCCCACATGAGCAAGCACTTAGCGACAATGGCAAGAAAAAACTCCCTTTTAACAGGAAGAAACCTCAGGCAGAACCAGGCTCAAAGTGGGCGGCCATCTGCCTCGACCGGTTGGGGTAGAGAGGAGAGAGAGCAAGAATAGGAAAGAGAGAGAAGCACATAGAAAATAAACATTGAAGCTAGAGGGTCCGGGACTGGAATCTGTCATCCGGACGTCTACAGGCCCAGATTGCCTGTGAGACGAGAAAGCACAGACAACTCCGGGGAAGAAGTGTAGGTTACTGAATGCATTAATAGTACATGAATGTTATTGGATATAGATGGATGGATAGAGAGAGAGAGAGGAGGAGAGAGGAGCTCAGTGCATCATGGAGGTAGGAGTCCCCCAACAGTCTAAGCCTATAGCAGCATAAACTAGGAGCTGGCTAACTATAAGCTTTATCAAAAAGGAACGTTTTAAGCCTACTCTTAAAAGTAGAGAGGGTGTCTGCCCTCCGGACCGAATCTGGGAGATGGTTCCACAGGAGAGGAGCCTGATAACTGAAGGCTCTGCCTCCCATTCTACTTTTAGAGATACTAGGTACCACAAGTAGGCCTGCGTTCTGGGAGCGCAGTGTTCTGGTAGGTACATAAGGTACTATAAGCTCTTTAAGGTATGATGGAGCCTGACCATTAAGAGCTTTAAAAGTGAGGAAAAGGATTTTAAATTCTATTCTTTATTTTACGGGAAGCCAATGCAGTGAAGCTAAAATAGGAGTAATGTGATCTCTCTTTCTAGTTTTTGTCAGAACGCGTGCAGCTGCATTCTGGACCAGTTGGAGAGTTTTTAGAGATTTATTAGGACAGCCTGATAATAATGAATTACAATAATCCAGCCTTGAAGAAACAAATGCATGGATTAGTTTTTCAGCATCATTTTGAGACAGAATATGTCTGATTTTTGAAATGTTACGCAGATGAAAATAGGCAGACCTTGAAATTTGTTTTATATGGGAATTAAAGGACAGATCCTGGTCAAATATAACTCCTAGGTTCCTTACAGTAGTACTGGAGGCCAAAGTAATGCCATCCAGAGTAGTTATATCATTGGATAATGTGTTTCTGAGGTGTTTAGGGCCAAGCACAATAACTTCAGTTTTTTCTGAGTTTAACAGCAGGAAGTTACAGGTCATCCAGGCCTTTATGTCCTTGATGCATGTTTGTAGTTTAGTTAACTGGTTGATTTCATTAGGCTTTATTGATAGATATAATTGAGTGTCATCTGCATAACAATGAAAATGTATTGAGTGTTTCCGAATAATGTTTCCTAAAGGAAGCATATATAAGGAGAATAGTATCGGTCCAAGCACTGAACCCTGAGGAACACCGTGTTTAACTTTTGTTTGCATGGAGGATTTATCATTAACATTTACAAACTGAAATCTATCTGACAGATAGGATTTCAACCAATTTAATGCTGTTCCTTTAATACCAATTAAATGTTCAAGTCTCTTTAACAGGATTTGATGATCAATAGTGTCGAAGGCAGCACTAAGATCTAACAGGACGAGGACAGAGAGAAGTCCATTATCTGATGAAGTTAAGAGGTCATTTGTCCACTATCTCTACTACCTCTCCCTGAATGATAACATTGTGTGTTATCTACAATCAAAATCTTGCCATCAATGCAAAATACCTGATTTCTGTCTAATGTGTTGTAAGAATGGAAACTGCAGTTCAGTGACTCACAGCAGTCCTGTGGCTCACACAGCTGGTGCTGGATTTAGTTTTATTCTTATTTTAACACACCTGAAACACATTTACATGACTCACATCTCACAATGGTGTAAACACAAACACACACACACACACACACACACACACACACACACACACACACACACACACACACACACACACACACACACACACACACACACACACAATTTAAGGTGTGTTTCTACAGCAAATGTGTGCTTTGTCTTGTTTTCAATTTTAAAAACCAGACAGTTTAAATAAAATATTAAAGACATTCATAACTGATTTTATCTCTTTATTTATTCAGTTAACATAAGTAAGTAATGTAATCATTAATACAGTCTATGGTACATTATTACAATACCACATGCATGCTGATATATAAATTCATTTGGCACTTGCAGACTCTGAGTATGTGTGTTTAACAGTGGATCAGAGTAGACACACACTCAGCACTGTTTACCTTATGAAGTGACTTGTGGTTCACACAGTTGCAGCTACATTTTGGCTAATTTGTATTTCAACACACCTAAAAACTGCAGTAAGCCAATCAAAAGAAGATGACTTTGTTTGATGCACTCCATCACTTTGAGGTCTTGTGTTGGGTCAATGGTGCATGGAAGCATGTGTTTTACATTTTCAATGGCAAACATACACACAGACAGTGATACATGAAAACCTTTGGCTCGGTCTCCATTGCAAAGTTGCACCTGTTGTCTTGTTTTTACATTCTTTGTTGAATTCAGAAACCCGAGACTTGACAGGAAGAAAAATGTTAAATAATGGAGTTTTTAAAAAGATGATTATTAAAAAAAGTAAAGTAAAACTATATAAATAAATGAGGTGATGATATTTCTGTTTACTTTAGAAGTTATTATACACTGTATGCTGTGATTCTGATCTGGGAAACATTAAAGACATTCATAGCCAGTCTGCTGATTTTGTGTCTTTATTTAATCAATGAACAGAAGTAAGAAATGCATACATGTTGACAATAAAATACCACTTATAGAATGAATACTGTGAGTATTTGGTACGACATACTTCACAGAAATAAAAAGAATATATTCTGAATTTAAAGAATGTTTTAAAAAAGAATAAAAAAGAAAAGACATATCTTACTTAATTGGAACATATTGACTCATCAGATTCTTCAACCAGTTACACCGACCCATACCACCCCCCCACCCCCACATTTACACTTTGAATGATCTTTTAATTCATTGAAGAAATGTAGATATTTGGCATTGGATACATAACAGAAACAAAACAAAAAAACATTGCATATCATACTTAATTTGACACCTTTTTCTGTCACTTGGTTGCTTTGATTTATTGTGTATGTCATCATACAAAAATACAATGAAATTCATTAGACAAAATCATAAAAAGCAAAATCAGAGAAAGGCGTAATTATCAACATACAGTTAAAGCACATTATTTTCATTAAACATGTTAAATTCAATCTCAGGTAGAGGAATGCACAGGCATGTGATTTTCTCTTGTCTTTTGTACTGGTATATTTAATAATAATAATAATAATAATAATAATAATAATAATACATTTTATTTGAAGGCGCTTCCCTGGGCACTCGAGGACACCGTACAATTAATAAAGAAACAGTAAATAAGAAACAAAACAATAAGAAATAAAACAGACTAAAGTGAGGTTGTGGTTCAGGTTAAGTGAGATGTGCAATTCTAAAGCACACATTAGTTTTTAGCCTCGATTTGAAGAGCGGGAGAGAGTCCAGATTCCTGATGTCCGGAGGAAGTGAGTTCCAGAGTCGGGGGGCAGAGCGACTGAAAGTACTGCTCCCCATGGTGAGGAGGCGGGCGGGGGGGACAGAGAGGTGGATGGAGGAGGCAGATCTGAGGGAACAGGAAGGGGTGGCGATGTGGAGGAGGTCAGACAGATAAGGAGGGGAAAAGTTGTGGATGGCCTGGAATGTAAACAGGAGGATTTTGAAGTCTATTCGGAACTTGACCAGAAGCCAGTGGAGTTGCTGCAGAACAGTGATGATGTGGTGGATGGAGGGGGGTTCTAGTGACGATCCGAGCTGCAGAGTTCTGTACAAGTTGGAGTTTTTGGAGGTATTTGTGAGGTAGACCAAAGAGGGTCAGAAGGGAGTTGCAGTAGTTGATGCGGGAGGTGACATGGCTGTGTACAAGAATAGCAGTGGAGTGGGGAGAGAGGGAGGGGCGGAGACGATTGATACTACGTAGATGGAAATATGCAGACCAGGTGATTTTATTGATATGTGATTGGAAATGTTGAGGACGACACCCAGACTCTTAACATGAGGGGAGGGGAAGACAGAGGAGTGGTCGATTGTGATGGAAGAACTGTCGGCTTTGGCAAGGGTTGATTTTGTGCCAATGAGGAGGACTTCAGTTTTATCACTGTTAAGTTTGAGAAAGTTGGCGGAGAACCAGGAGTTCACTGAGGCAGTCAAGGTGGGAGAGTGGAATTGGGTTTGCTGGACAGGTAGAGCTGGGTGTCATCCGTGTAGCAGTGGAAATGGATATCATATTTGCGGAATATATTGCCAAGGGGAAGTAGGTAGATGATGAAGAGTAGGGGCCGCAGGACAGAGCCCTGGGGCACACCAGCGGTGACGGGGGACGGCTGGGAACTGAAGGATTGGAGTTGGATGAACTGAGTGCGGCCTGAAAGGTAGGATTTAAACCAGTCAAGCGGTGTGTGTGATATTCCGATGGAGATTAATCTGTTGAGTAGATAGTGTAAATTCCAGTGCAGAGAGAGGAGTGGATGATGGCATAGATAAGGGGGAACAGAGGGGAGGCAGGCTTTAACCAGAACTGTGGGGAGAGGATCTAACTGACAGGTGGAGGGCTTGGACTTTCGGATGAAGTCTGAGATATCTGAGTCAGAGGGGAGTTGAAAAGAGGAGAATAAGTGAGATGTCAAACGGGGTTCAGGGGAGGTGCTGAAAGAGGAGCTTAGGGCTAATTGATGGTGGATCTGGTGAATTTTCTCATTGAAGAAGGACGTCAGGGAGTTACAGAAAGCAGTTTAGAGGCCAGGTCTAAGAATATTGTTGAGAAGAGAAAACAGTGTCTTTGAGTTACCTTCATTTGAACTGATTATGTCAGAGTAGTAGTTGAGTTTGGTGGAGTTTGAGAAATGGAGTCCTTATAATGTAGTATGTGATTTTTGTGCATCTCTTTATGAATTGCAAGACCCGTTTTTCTGTACAGTCGCTCAAGCTGTCGACCTTTAGCTTTCATCTGCCGTAGCTCAGAAGTGAACCAAGGAGCAGAGGTGGAGAAGGAGACAGACCTGGTTTTCAGAGGAGCGAGAAAATTAAGGATGGTGTTGATGCCGTTGTTGTAGTGAGAAGCCAAGTCGTCGGGAGTTGTGAGTGTTCAGGAGGCAGTCAATAGCAACAAACAACACCAGCGTCCTCTCCACTCCGTTAAAATAAGAACATCTGTGTATCTTCAACCTTGTAGTCATATATACAGTATGTTACTACTTGTGATTATCTCCTACATTATTCAAAACAAACAAAAGTATCCATCAGAAGAGGGTAAATGTATGAATGTCATGAGAAGAGTGTGTATCTCTGTAGCCACAGAGCGTGTAGTCTCTCACTTGATGTTAAATGACTCTTTCAGGCTTGCTTTTGCCTGGTCACATTTGATACTGTACCATGTTGCAGGAATATCAGCAGGCTTTGCAGAATAGCTACTAGCAAACTTGTTGTTGAACCTTGCAAATACATATTTCCAGTAGTCTGATGCCTCATGGCTTACATCTGGAACAATTGTCCAGTCTGGGAAAATTTCTCTGTAACGCTTGTAAGGATGCAGTTTTTTGTCTGGACAATAGTGCCAAAATGATATGTTAGTGGTCACAAGAGAAGAGCACACATCAGTAAGAAGTTTATTTGTATCATCCCACCTGTATGTACCAAGACCCTGTGACCGATGTAGAGAAGTCCAGTGTTCAGTATGTTGTTTTCCTCCTGCATCACAAGGTGCTTTGCAGAATGGACACTGTTTACCACATCCAATCAGTCTGGTGAAAAGCTCATTCTGAGGTTTCACATCAAGATTTTTTAGTTTCATTTCGATGTTGGATTTTTCAAACTTCTCTCTAAGAGCTTGAGCCATGTCTTCAATACACTTTGTGAGCCAGTAAGCAAACTGTTCCTGGTCTGCATTATTCAGGATTAGGAAAGCACTAAGAGCATCCTGGGAAATAACCAGTTTATCCCCAAGTTTTTTGCAGATATCTTCAACAAATGTCTTCAAGTTGCCACTCTTTCCTGTTTTGGCCTTGTTGATGGCATTGTTTATGCTCCTGATACTTGACTGAATGTGTCGATCCTCAAACTCAAACACTCTAGACGGGTTGGAGAAGTGTTCTTTTATTTGGTTGAGTGTCCATTTCTTCACATAATCCTCATATGAGCTACTGTAGCTCCAATAGTTTTCAAAGTCATCCTTGGAGAGCAAATCCAGTAAAATTGAGTACTGGAAGAACATTCGTGTGCTGAACTGCTGACATGTCAACATTTCACCAGTGATGTCAGGACCCAAGAAGCGGTTGACAAAGTCTTCGACTGCAGGCTTCAAACATTGTTTAGTGAATTCTTCTGCCTTCTTCTGGCACTGGTCTCGTTCATGGAACACATCTTTGAAATCTGCACAAAACTTTTTCTTGTTTTGATGTAGACATCTGTAAGGATCATTCTCTTCTATGAAATCTTCATGCATTTTCTGAAACTTCCTGGCTGCAAATCCACAGATGTGCTGTTTTAGGGAAACTTCAAACTCAATGCCTGTCTTCAGATCTTGGTTGTTTTGCAGACTCTCATCAATCATGTGAAGGATCTCCTCAATGTAAGTGTCATGGTAATTACTTTTCCTTCCCATTTTTTCACTCACATACTGTGAGCAAGCAGCTATGATGCTGTCAGCCATTTTTTGTACATCTGCTGTGTGATGTTGAAAGGAGAGCAAGCTTTTAATTCGGTTAAGTATTCCTTCTACTGTGTATTTGAAAGGCTCAAGTCCACAATTTTTCAAGTCTTTTTTACTCAATATTTCATTTGCATGCCCACCCTTATGTAAGACATTTGTTCTCAAATAATGAGACACAGTGGTGAAGACATCTGTAGCCTTCTGTTTGGAAAACAATAGTTCTTTCAAGGTTTTAGTCCACATCTTATCAAATTCTTTGTCCAACTCTGTGTCTGTCATCTTGACTTTTTTCTTCCGGCATTCCTCAACTAATGCACACACTCTTCCCTCTAACTGTTTTGTGTGATTATCCTTGACTTTATCAAGCTTTACCATTCCCTGTCTGATGTCAGCTGCTGCTTGAAGCTGTTTAGACACAGACCTCTTCATTTCTTTGCGAAGGCTCTTTGAACTGTTTGCAAAGTCCTCTTTGTATCTTTCTACCAGATAAACATGACCCTCAGTTTGCTTGAAGTACTGTGTCAGATTTTCAAGAAGCTTTGTCTCCCATTTAAACAGCAGTGTGGAAGCTTCACTCTCCAAGCACATGAGAAGTTCTCTCATATCATGATTCTCAGATTTCACATCAAATTTACCGAAATTGGAAATTCTTGTTTCAGCATTTGTGACCCAGGTGTACATTTCTTTTTTGAATTCCCATTCCCATTTGTTGAATTCTGTGCAGAGCTTCATGTAGGCATCAGCCACCAGGCTGTTTCTGAAGCTAAAGATGAAGTTTTCATGTTTCACTGCATTCCACAGACTTGACATCCACGCTGTGAACTCAGAAATATTGTTAGATGATTCGCAGTTTCCCAACATTTGGATTATGTTCTTCTTGAGCTCATACACAGCTTCACTGTACCCTGCATTGACTGGTGCCATTGGTGGGTTCCCATTCCAGAGTCCAGGAATGTACCAATTCCCAGTATCTGGACTGTACTCCATCACATCAGTGAAGAGCTTGTTCTCTTCTTTCTTTTCCATTTTGGCTGCTGCCTGGGTCATCTCATTTAACTGCTGCAAGAGCATTTTCCTGTCTCGTAAGTTCTTCTCTTGTGCTGAAACATCTGACACATTCTGGTGAACAAACTGACATTTGGGCTTTTTGCCAACCTCTTTCATTCTGAGAAAAGCATGCACGACTATTTGTAGGATGTCCTTCATTTCAGTTGAATTCTCCATGGCAATATTGATAATGGTGATATCACTCAGCCCCACAACGAGTGTTGCAAGCTCATTGTCATGCTCATGGCTATCATCCAGTTGTGCAAGCTCTGGTGACTTTAAGCCTTCAGTGTCAATGATCACCATGTAGTCACAGCTGAGTACTTTTTTCACATCTTCATTGACTCTGATGAGCAACATAAAGGCACCTCGAGTGCATCGACCACTGCTGACGGCAAACTGCACTCCAAACATGGTGTTAAGGAGGGTGGACTTTCCAGTGCTCTGAACTCCAAGAACTGTGACCACCAATATCTTGCTCTTAGGAGACACCAAGTCATTGAGCTGAGAGAGAACGTCACTCACCCATCTGAGAGGTATATTGGATGCATCTCCATCAACAAGCTCAAGAGGAAATCCATCAAGCAACAATCCTGCACAGAGTTTTGGAAGATGCTGTAATTGTTGACGTGATGGGTGTGTTTCTGGAAGGGAAACTGAAGCTTCATAGATTTGACCCATTTCACGGAAGAAGTGTTCAATCCCCAATGAGCTGTTGGAAAGTTTTCTGTCAATGTCTTTAATCTCCTCTTTGTTTTCAGAATTTTCGCATTTCTTTTTGTACTGCTCCCTGAGACCAGACAGTTTTTCTCGAGACAAGTTATCAAGATTAATCCGCATCCATTTCAGGAAATAGCACCTCTCTATCCCTGTGCTTGATATTGCATCAATGAAGCATGTCATAGCGTTTGACATGTCATACGAGTTCTGTTTTTCCCGAAGTTTTTTTTTCTTTATCTGAAGATTGCTTTTGTAATCTTCAATGTTTTCAGACCCAATGTTTTTCAGTCGAAATTCTTCCTTCTCTAAGCAAGTCAATTCTTTCCATATTTGGCCTTGCAAGGGAAGCTGGGCCTCTTTGTACGCCAGGGTGTCTTGAATTACTGTAGTGATGGCATCTGCATTTTTCTTGGCAGTCTGGCACTCTGTAGAGTCTTCATCAACCAAGATTCCCAGTTCATGTGCAATGTCAGCCATCTGCTCTATTGGCATCTTCATCTTTGATGTCTCAACCACATCCTTGACTGTTTTCCGCATTTTTTTGACAAATTCTGCATCGTTCATTTGTTTAGTTTTCAAAAGGACATTTTTGGTCAAGCCCAATTTGGTTGCTATTTTTTTCAGAGATTCTAAACTGAAGTTCTTACTCTGATGGCCCACTAAGAAAATCTGCGCCTTCTGGTGTTGGTTGGTCAGCAGCCTGCACTCAGAGTCCAAATTGTCAAAGAACACAAAAACTGCTGTAGATGTCTGACACAAAAAAGAGTATTGTGTTTCAAATGAAGCAATGTCCCCACGAAGGTTAGCTACAGCAACTGGCTCACTGAAAATATCCATGTTTTTGTTCCCACAAGGGAGGTACCAAGTCATTTCAACCAATCCATTGGATATTCTCCTTGGACTGTCTCCACACTCCATATTATGGTGAACAAAGGTGTCATGGTACTGCTGAGAATTGCTCAGAAGCTTATTGAGAATCTCTGACTTGGACAAGGAGCATTCACCCAGTCTCACAAAAGATATCATTGGATGATCTGAGAGAACAATTCTGTCTTCAATGAAACCCTTGGATTCAGACAGTGACTGAGGTCTGTACTTTTTAACAATGTCTCTCATGGCCCACAGCATAAGTGTGCACTTTTCTGTGTCACAATTGGGAAGCAGCAGAGGCACAGAAAACTGACACATAGACATTTTGAGTGCCATCTCCTGCTGTACAAAACCATCAGAACACAGAAAGAGAGCAGCGATTATGTCAAGGGGATTCATCATGTCACATGAATTTGGACTGTCAACCAGATTGTCAAGATCAAACTCTGTATTCTCTGACATTTCACATTTCACATTTCTAGCTGTCACATTAACCATCATCAGTTTCTTCAGAAAATACCATGGAAGATCTGAATTACATCTGGTAGGTTCATCAGTCATGGTCTTCTCATCAATCTGAAGTATTGTGCTCAGGGAAAGCTTCTCATTGTAATGCTGGTCCAAGCCCAGATCCTCCAATAAGCCCTCTAAGTGTGTCTCTGTGGATGAACAATGCAATGATTATTAAAACTGGGGTTAATGTACTAAGCATTGATCCAAATTTGATTGGTACAGAGAATAAATGCATATGTAATATTGATCCATGTAATCTGAAACCCCATGGTCATTTTTCACAATGCACAATTTTGCATCTTTTCCTGTATCCTCTGTTAAGTATAAAGCACTCATGAGGGTGTCAAACAGGTTACTTCATTGTTCTTTTTTCCAGCTTTGACAAAAGTCAAAGCAGAAATTGTATTGCATTTCCTTCCAAGATTGCACAAAACAAACAATAGAAATAATGTCAAGAGATATGAGATAAATATCCTGATATTATAAGCTCAGTGGAAAGATCAGAGACTGAATGCGTTTCTGAGTGTTGGTCTGTATATATGTATGTATGTCCTTCGATTTTCAAAAAAAAAAAAAGTTCATCCAATCAATTTCCCATTTGGCAGGTGTATTGCTGATGAACCAAAGAAATGCAGTATCAAGTGTGAAAATTAGCAAATCTCTAGAAAGTTGCGAGTAGCAATACCAGAGCCCATGCAAATGACCCGTTCCAAACAGGCACGGTACTAGTAACAATTAATACCTAAAACTGTCTTACTCATTTTACACAGGTGTTTATTTGATGAGGTGAAAAAAAATTGAAAAGCAGTTTTAACCTTTAACACTTACAGTTTTCTATTAAAGTGGAGCAAATGTTTGTGACTAAAAACATATGCAAAGCAAAAATGCTATTACTACAGATTACATATTAACAGGAACTATCATCTCTGTACAGAGACCAAAACTAAAACCTGTGATTACTGACTGTATCCATTAACCTTTACTATACTGGAGACTGTGCATGGTGCTGGACAGATAGGTGAGCTATTGTTTGTCAACAAATAGTTAAAGCACATATATCCTGATGTCTTTGGGGAAATACCAGAAATGTTCCTTTTTTGTCATCCATGGGGTGAGGGTGCATAGCCAGTGGATTGAGAGAATAAGTTAAAAACAAAAAATAAACAAAACAAAAAATCTTGTTCTAGTTACTGGTTAAAAAGAAAGGACTATAGTTATAGAATCTAACATTTTGAATGTGCTTTGCATGTCTTGCTAGTTCACCCTCTACTGTGCTAACTGACATCAACAGTCCACTTTTCCAAGGGTTTGTTGGATTTACCAAGTTGCAGGATAAGATATGTCTTCTGGTTTGAAAGGCTGAAGAAGGGGACATTAGGAGGATGTGGGTTGTTTAATGTTTGTTGTGTTGTGTCACATGCTGTTGTCTCTCTTATTGTTAGTGTAACCATCTGCCTTTGACAGAAAGATAACTTTGAAGGTGAAGGTGTAGGAGCATCTACACACACACACACACACACACACACACACACACACACACACACACACACACACACACACACACACAGAACAATGACCTCTGACCTAAATACATAAGCATGTCAAGGAGACATGAACAGGACTAAAAACGTGTGCCTTCCTCCACCAGCCATGGTAGCAAAATTGACAGTTAAACAGAGTTTGACAGAATAAATTACTTTCCTCTCTCTCTGACCCCTCTGACAACCTGAATGATCTATTCTCCACTCACTCCAATCTAAATAAATTAACTAAATTTGAGAGAAGCCACACAACTCTGAGTTGTTACTCCCCTCTTTTTCTTTTATGCACAAAAGGTGTCAGAATGTTCAAAATGACACTAAAAATGTGTATCTGGACTTATCTAACCAATATTCAGTTTTACTGTGCTTTAGAACTACTAATTAAATTTAAATTATGGAAATTCAAACCCTGCTTGTTAAAAGTTTGTTTAAAAAAAAGTCAACACATTGTTGCATTTTACGGAGCGCGTAAAGGGACATGGCAAAAAGAAAAAAAAACTTTGGTTTCCCGTGAGCTCTCGTGCTCACGAGCAGCCGAAGGTAGCTAAACTAATATTAAGCCTTTAGCCTATTCATTATAATGTCGATGGACATAAATTCAGTTATTCTGCCTTAATAATGATAAAATAATACACAAAAAATGGTCGGATTGGGAACCCATCCATCCATCCATCTTCTGCCGCTTATCCAGGGTCGGGTCGCGGGGGCAGCAGCCTAAGCAGGGAAGCCCAGACTATATGGGATTGGGAACCCATATATGCATAATGTCTCCTCGTTGCATTTAGTGTTAGGGTCAGACACAACATAACGGTGACGACTTGCAAGTAAAGCAGCAATGTCTTTATAATGAGGTCAAAATATATCTAACTCCTGTACTGTCATTTTCACACAGAAACACAAACTGAAATGCAGAGGATGGTCTTTCAGACATCATGCGCACATGCAATACTTTCTGGTGCTCACAAGATACTTTCTCGTGCTTACAAGAATGTATCTTGTGTGCACCAGAAACATTAATTTTTCTTTTCTTTTCCCCATGTCCCTTTCGAGCTCCATAGCATTTGATTCATTCTTAATAGATATAATTATAGATCAGTAAATGAAGATGTATTGATTTTATTCAGTATTTTATGTTATGTTCTCACGATGTGTCAACATCGACAGAATGAGTGAGTATTCAATTTGCAAGTGCATATAATTTTCAAATATTCAATATATTTTTTTATAATATTTTCTTTTTCTTTCTACACAGAGGTATTAGTAAGAAATTAATGCCTCAAAAATAAAAACAAAAGGATCATATTTCTTCAAAAACATGCCTCCTAGACTGTAACATTTGTTACAAGTTTTTGTCAGGCAGCTGTTCCTGTTTTTTTCTTGGTCTTATCAGCCAGGATTTGCTGGCATTTCAGGCATTGCCTTTTTTCCAAATCCATTAAGTTACAGTAGCTGTACAACATCATAATAACTTTGAGGCTCAAGCTCCTGATGTATACTTCTTTGGCTAAAAATCCTTATTTGCTAACATTCAAATAGCAAATGACTCGAAATCCAAAACATAGAGCCCAAAAGCATTAAATATTGAAATGAATGTGACATATTTAATCACCAATAATGACTTAAGGGGACTGATGCTTTTTACCGTTTTTGTGTGTGTTTGTTTACAATTATCAGGGGCAGTTGTGTCAACTAATGTAATGCTGGTACTGCAATAACAGTTAAAAGATTTAAAGATGATGAATAGTTTTTTTTGGTAGAAGGTGTTGCATAAGTCAATCACATATATGCAAATGCACATTCCTAACAGATTAATTGGTAGTGTGAAGGCTGTATTTCTTCTGTTTACCCGATGATCATCACAGCAGCCAGTGTGATAACTCTGCAACATTGTGCTGCTTTTGGTGTCTATAAATGCATTAACCTGTAACTCGAAATGGACTTCCTTGATTGTTTTTTATTGTCTTGTCGTACTTTAAACAACATTGTACCAGACTGTGTATTAGAAAAACAACTGAAGATGCAATACTTACACAAAGAGAAAATGAACACTCCACAAATTGTATTTAAACATTTGTGTGGGAATTTTCTTGGCTTCATATAATTAAATCCTCATTCACTTGTTTTTTTTAACATAAAATTAGATTAATTTGCTTTTTCCCCCCATCTTATCAAAATGTCCATTGTGAGAATAGTCTGGTCATTCAATACTTGTTTTTTAGTAACTACTAGTAAACACTGTCCCATGTATTTGCATTGCAAGTAATTGTAGTCTTACTTATCAGCACCTTCAGTCTCAAGTGACATGAATGGGTAGTACAGTGAGAAAAGTGTTTATTTAAAGGCCTTGCACACTATTTTTTCAGTAGTAGACTGATCAGACCTCTGCTGAGGTTAATATTAGACGGATTTATAGCGGTAATCTAAAGTAACAGCACCCTATCCATCCCCTTCCAAGCATACCGGAGAACCTACGGGGGCTGTGAAACTTGCGAAAAACCCTAAAGGCCCTTCTAGAGCCAGTATTTGGGTTGTCTCTGGCCTCTTGGAAGAAGACCTGCTCCCTATGTAGTATGTAGTAAAGGGTTCATTCTAAGGTAAGGAAAACACATTTATTCTCATTTGCAGGTGATTATACACTTATCAAAACATAGTTATGAATATCATATTCCATTTCTTCCAAGTCTGTTCTGCTAGATGCCATTAAATTCTACACACTGCACCTTTAAATGGCAATGGTAGTTAATCACAGTCTGTCCTGGGAAGAGGTGTAATCAAGCAAAATAAAAAATTTGGCACAATGGGAATATACAATTTATCCTTAGCATGAAAATGTTCCCACATATGTAATGAAAACAAACTTGGACGAAGAATACTTAATTAAGGTATAACATATTAAATTACCAGCTGTTAAAATAAGATAAAAATAAGACTGAATTGCATTCATCACAATGAAAAAGAGAATGACGAACAGTATATATTATGTTATTTTACAGTAGAATAGTAGAGTGGTTCTTTCGTTCTGTGGTGTGGAGTCAGACAGTTTTACAAAAGTCTGAGTCTTTAATATTCAAGTGGGTTCAGACTTTTGGACCCTGCAAGAGGACTGGGGGGTGTCATCATTTCACTGACACATCACTTCATTTAACTTGAAGGCTTGGTTACTTGTCAGCTGTTGCAGACATATGATGATAATACCCTGTAAAATTAGCACCTTTGACTCTTTGAATTATGTTGTTATGATATATTATGTTCTACATTGACTCCAGCCAGAAAGTTATCACTGTACTATAACACCTGATAGTGAAGGGTCACGTCCTTGGCTATGACCCTCACTGTCTCCTGCCAGGAAATGTTATATTGTTGACAATAAATGTATTATAATATTGCAGCACCAGCATCTTATCCTTACCTTCACACTTTCTGATTGGATGCAAAACTGCATTTTGTTGTACTTGTATTTTGTACATTGACAATAAAGCTGAATCTAATCTAATATAAAAGTGTTAACTGTTTTCATGGTCTTTATTGCCAGCAGTAAATGTTGCTGCTGACTTTAAGAGTGTATGATTCACAAAAACTCATAAAAACGCCACTTCTTCCTCCACAGACTGAGGTCATTTGATGTATGTAATGAAAAGGTAAAAGCCATAATGAACAACCCCAAACACCCTCTATACAACACCTTCAAAGTGCAGGGGAGCAATTCTGGCAGTGGGAGGCTGATCTCACTGCGCTGTAAGACAGAGCGGTTCATTGAACAGTACGCAGAACAGAACAAAGAACAGTATATTATGTTATTTTACAGTAGAATTGTTGAATATTTCTGTGGTGTGGGGTAAGACATTTAATAGTTGAAGTAGTAATGCTTATATAATGAAAGCCATAGGGGTCATGAAGTGCATTTCAATAATCATTGCAGTTCCTACTGGGTTCAATATATGTAAATAGGGATGGTATGTAAGCCAGTGTATAGTTGAAAAAGAGGAGTGGAGGGAGGTCACACCTGACTTGGTTTGGGGTCACAGTTGCTATTGTGCAGTCGGATAGCAGTGGTCATAAACCAGACTGAAGTGTTGCATCTTAGACTTCAGTTAAATGAGGGTAAAAGTAAAGAAGAATCAAATAGTTGGTTAGTTATCATTTTAAGACAATATTGTTAGATTGGAGTAAGACAATCATGGCTTTCACCCGTTAACTGTGTGTGTTTTGTAGAATTCATCCCTTATTTGCAGGCCCATTGCTCTTCCTTTGCTTTGGCCTATGTCCAAATAAGGTAGAAGCTCTGTGTCTTGGGATGTGCAAATCATAGTAAGGTGTCAATAAATCATTTATGCTGCATTCTTAGTGCCAGAGTGTGAGAGAGTGTAGTTATTTGTGTGTATTTATCAATGTATGTGTACTGTATATGTATGTGTGTGTGTGTGTGTGTGTGTGTGTGTGTGTGTGTGTGTGTGTGTGTGTGTGTGTGTGTGTGTGTGTGTGTGTGTGTGTGTGTGTGTGTGTGTGTGTGAATGGCATTGGGTTTTTATCCGACAGTGGGGTATGATCAATCTATTAGATTTCCCAAAAACAGTGTACTGTATGATTATCTCAGTGACAATAAAAGGAAACTTAACTGCAAGGGATTTTGAAATACCTGAATTAACCTGTGTGCCTCTAGTAGATTTTCTAATATCATATTATAAAGGGTTTGAACTTAAACATGTACTAAATGAAATGTTATGTTGGCAATAATAAGGGCAAACGGCTTGTTTTCATAGACAGATACACAGATTTGATGAAAATCACATATAAGAGACAACTAAAATATGGACCTTTCTGGTCATACAACTGTAGATTTCATTCATATATGAGTATTAAACATTACAGGACTTTATATTATACATTATCAGTTTATGTTTTATAACTCAACTTTTCCTGCTCCTAGTTTCTTATTACACACCCTGGGGGAGGGATGATTTAGTGATTTCATTTTTTCTGCCTGCTGTCACCCGTTTTTGGCATTTGTTAGGCATTATTTGACTGAAGCTCTAATTTTTAATTGAAGTAATTATGCTACAATTTTTAAAGAGTGTCAAAGACTTGGGAATTATAACAACTTTATTAACTTCTTCAATTACTGCTCAGTTACAACCTGACCACAGAGCTGGCCCTTTTGTACCTGTTTATTTAGTCTTTTCTGCCACCACCAGTCTTGATGCCACCTCTGTTGCGCACACTGACATATCTCAGTTTCCTCAGGAAGGACATCTCCCACTGACACTTCCTGAAGAGGGCATTGGTGTCATGTCACTAGTTTATTGTTGAGCTGCATCTCAAGGTACCAAGAGTCCAGCATCTCTACTGCCTCTCCCTGAATGATTGAACATTGTGCTCTACCTTAAAATCTTACCATCAATGTAAAATACCTAATTTCTGCTTATGTGTTATAAGGATAAAAACTGCAGTTCAGTGACTCACTGAAGCCCTGTGGCTCACTCAGCAGGGGCTGGATTTAAGTATATTCTTATGTTAATACACCTGAAATACATTTACATGACTCACATCTCATGATGTGCTATGCCACATGTGATATGACTTTAAATTAAACAAAGACATTCATTACTGATTTTGTCACTTTATTTAATCAGTTAACATAAGTAAGCAATGAAATCACATAGTCTATGGTACATTATGACAATACCACATACATGCTAATATTTTAATTCATTTAAAAATGTAAATACATGGCACTAGTAACATAACAGCAACAAAACAAAGCTATTCTGAATTGTGAGTTTGAAAAACACATATCACTATTAGATTTTAATACTTAGTCATGTATATATGATGATATATGGACTAAATATTCTTTTTACTCATTAAGAACAAAATTAATATTTGACACCAAAAACTTCACAAACAGATGAATATATTCAAAGTAAAGTAAAAGACATATTAATCACTAAAAAACATCTCTATCCTGCATACACTTAAACATCATCAAATATATTGGCGTTTTTATTTAAAACATTAAATATTTGGCATCAGATACTTCACTGTTACTTTGATGCTTTTTAATTAATTGTGTACAACTATTCAATTAAAATAGAATGAAATTAATTGGTCGCACAAAATCATACAAAGCAAACTCAGATTTAATGATTGTAATGTTGTGACATGTGCTCATAATGTGTTAGCTAACTGTATACAAAAGTTTAAAGTAAAAAGTGTCTTCATCAGAATGCAACTAAAAGGATAAAATGTTACAAATTTCACAAAGGTTTAGGCAGAGGTGAGCAGTGCATGCAGTGATTTTCGTGTATGTCTCTTTTGCAAACTCTTGTGGTAAAATATCTCTGTGCACTGACAATATCTTCAACCTATTCATCTTATATGGTATGTTGTGACATCCATGACAGGATGATAAATCAATGTAAGGAGGAGGAAGTACATTTCTGTAAGATCAAAATCACTTGAGGAATGAATGTCAGTAGTCTCTCATTTAATGTTAAATGATTCTTTCAGGCTTGTTTTTGCTTGCTCGGGTGTGATATTTTTCCAATCTGAAGGAATATCAGCAGGTTTAGCATTATATTCTTTAGCAAACTCATTGTTGAATTTTGCCATTACATATTTCCAGTAGTCTGAGGCGTGGAGGCTTACATCTGGAGCAATTATCCAGTCTGGGAAAATTTCTTTGTAATGCTTGTAAGGGTGCCATTTGCCTTTTTTGGTTTTGCAGGGCAAACACTCGTCACTGATTATATGAGAAGAAATATAAGTGAGATTGTTCACTGAGACAATTGACCTGTATTTCTCTTGACCTGTTGACAGATGTAGAAAAGTCCAGTGCTGAGTGTGATTTTTTCCTGCTGCTTCACAAGGTGCTTTGCAGAATGGACACTGTTTCCCACATCCAATCAGTCTGTTGAAAAGCTCATTCTGAGGTTTCTCATGGAGATGTTTTAGTGTAATTTCAATATTTGTTTTTTTAAACTCCTCTCTAAGAGCATGGGCCATTTCCTTCACACACTCTGTGAGCCAGTAAGCAAACTGTTCCTGATCTGCATTGTTCAGGATCATGAAAGCACCAAGAGCATCCTGGGAAATTACCAGTTTCTCACCAAGTTCTTTGCAGATATCTTCAACAAATGTCTTCAAGTTGCCACTCTTTCCTGTTTTGGCCTTGTTGATGGCTTTGTTTATGCTGTTGATTCCTGACTGAAGATAGTGATTTTGAATCTTAAATGCTTTAGACGGGTCGGAGAAATGTTCTGTTATTTGGCTGAGCATCCATTTCTTCAAATAATCTTCATATGAGCAATTGTAGCTCATATCATTTTCAAAGTCATCATTAGAGAGTAAATCCAGTAAAATTGAATGCTGGAAGAAAATCCGGGTGCTGAACAGTGGGCATGTCAGCATTTCACCAATGATGTCAAGACCCAAGGAGCGGTTGACAAAGTCTTCGACTGCAGGCTTTAGGCATCGGTTGGTGAATTCTTCTGCCTTCTTCTGGCACTGGTCTCGTTCATTGAAGACATCTCTGAAATCTGCACAAAACTTTTCTTTGTTTTGAAGCAGACATCTGTAAGGATCATTCTCTTCTATGAAATCTTCATGCATTTTCTGAAACATTCTGGCTGCAAGTCCACAGATGTGCTGTTTTAAAGAAACTTCAAAGTCAATGCTTGGCCTAATGTCTTGGTTATTTAGCAGCCTCTCATCAATCATGTGTAGGATCTCCTGGATGTAAGTGTCGTGATAATTACTTTTTCTCGCCATTGTTTCACTTAGAAACTGTGAGCAAGCAGCTATGACACTGTCAGCTATTGATTGTTTATTTCTGTAAAGATAGTTCATTTGCTCCTTGATTTTCTCAATAATGCTCATAGCTTTATATTTGAAAGATTCCAGTCCACATTCTTGCAGGCTTTTTTGACTTAATAACTGACATGCATGACTCCCCTTATGTGAGATATTTGCTCTCAGGTAATAAGACACATTGGTGAAAACATCTGTAGCCTTTTGTTTTGAAAATGATAGAGCATCCACTGTTTCATTCCACATTTTTTCAAATTCTTGGTCCAGCTCTGTGTCTGTCATCTTGACATTTTTCTTCCGACATTTCTCAACTAATGCGCACACTCTTCCCTCTAATTCTTCTGTATGATTCTTCTTGACTCTTTCAAGTTCTGCCATTCCCTGTTTGATTTCTGCTGCTGCTGTGATCCGATTAAATACAGACCTCTCTATTTCTCGTCGAAGACTTTTTGCATTGTTTGCTAAGACCTCTTTGTGTCCTTCATCCAGATAGACATGACCCTCAGTTTGCTTGAAGTACTGCGTCAGATTTTCAAGAAGCTTTGTCTCCCATTCAGACAGCAGTTTCCAAGCTTCACTTTTTAAACATGTGAGAAGTACTTTCATGTCAGGTATCCCAGTTTTCACATCAAATTTTCCAAAATTGGAAATTCTTATCTCAGAATTTGTGACCCAGGTGTACATGTCTTTTTCTAATTCTAATTCCCATTTGTTGAATTCTTTGAAAAGCTTCATGTTGGCCTGATCTGCAATATCCCGACGAAAAAGCCTATCACTGATCACAAGGGAAGAACATACGTCAGTGTCAAGTTTCTTTGAAAAACAAGAGCTCCCCATGCCCTTGGGGCGATGTAGAGAAGTCCAGTGCTCAGTATGTTGATTTCCTCCTGCTTCACAAGGCGCTTTGCAGAATGGACACTGTTTACCGCATCCAATCAGTTTGGTGAAAAGTTCATTCTGAGGTTTCAGATGGAGCTTTTTTAGTTTCTTTTCAATGTTGGAGTTTTTAAGCTTCTCTCTTAAAGTTTGTGCCATCTCCTTCACGCACTCTATGAGCCAGTAAGCAAACTGTTCCTGGTCTGCATTGTTCAGGATCATGAAAGCACCAAGAGCATCCTGGGAAATAACCAGTTTATCACCAAGTTCTTTGCAGATATCTTCAACAAATGTTTTCAAGTTGCCACTCTTTCCTGTTTTGGCCTTTTTCATGGCATTGTTTATGTTTTTGATACTTGACTGAATGTGTCGATCCTCAAACTCAAACACTGTCGATGGATCAGAGAAGTGATCCATTATTTTGTTGAGTATCCATTCATTTATATGATCCTCATATGAGCAAATGTAGCTCAGATAGTTTTCAAATGTATCCTTGGAGATCAAATCCAGTAAAACTGAATACTGAAAGTACATCCGTGCTTTGAACTCATAGTGTGTCTGCATTTCACCAATGATGTCAGGACCCAAGGAGCGGTTGACAAAGTATTCGACTGCAGGCTTCAAGCAACTGTTTGTGAATTCTTCTGCCTTCTTCTGGCACTGGTCTCGTTCATTGAAGACATCTTTGAAATCTGCACGAAACTTTTCTTTGTTTTGAAGCAGACATCTGTAAGGATCATTCTCCTGTATGAAATCTTCATGCATTTTCTGAAACTTCCTGGCTGCAAATCCACAGATGTGCTGTTTTAGGGAAACTTCAAACTCAATCCCTGTCTTCAGTTCTTGGTTGTTTTGGAGCCTCTCATCAATCATGAGAAGGATCTCCTCAATGTAAGTGTCATGGTAATTACGTTTCTTGTCCACTTTTTCATCTGCAAACTGTGAGCAAGCCTCTATGATGCTGTCAGCCATTTTTTGTACAGCGATTGTGTGACCTTGAATGTTGAAGAACTTTTTAAATGTGTTAACGAATCCTTCAGCTGTATATTTGAAAGGCTCCAGTCCACATTCTTGCAGGCTTTTTTGGCTTAATACTTCACATGCACAACTCCCCTTACGTGAGATATTTGCTCTCAGGGAGTGAGACACACTTGTGAAGACATTTGTTGTCTTTTGTTTTGAAAATGATAGAGCATCCACTGTTTCATTCCACATTTTTTCAAATTCTCGGTCTAGCTCTGTGTCTGTCATCTTGACTTTTTTCTTCCGACATTTCTCAACTAATGTGCACACTCTTCCCTCTAATTCTTCTGTATGATTCTGCTTGAATCTTTCAAGTTCTGCCATTCCCTGTTTGATTTCTGCTGCTGCTGTGATCCGATTAAATGCAGACCTCTCTATTTCTCGTCGAAGACTTTTTGCACTGTTTGAGAATTCCTCTTTGTATCCTTCAACAAGATAGACATGACCCTCAGTTTGCTTGAAGTACTCTGTCAGATTCTTAAGAAGCTTTGTCTCCCATTTAGACAGCAGTGTGCAAGCTTCACTTTTCAAACATGCAAGAAATTCTTTCATGTCATGATTCTGTGATCTCAAAACAAATTTCCCAAAATTGGAAATTCTTGTTTCAGCATTTGTGACCCAGGTGTACATTTCTTTTTTGAATTCCCATTCCCATTTGTTGAATTCTGTGCAAAGCCTCATGTAGGCATCGGCCACAAGGCTGTTTCTGAAGCTGAAGATGAAGTTTTCATGCTTTACTGCATTCCACAGGCTTGACATCCACTCTGTAAACTCAGAGACATTGTTAGATGATTCACAATTTCCCAACATTTGTATTATATTCTTCTTGAGCTCATATACAGCTTCACTGTACCCTGCATTGACTGGTGCCATTGGTGGGTTTCCATTCCAGAGTCCAGGAATGTACCAGTTCCCAGTGTCTGGACTGTACTCCATCACATCAGTGAAGAGCTTGTTCTCTTCTTTCTTTTCCATTTTGGCTGCTGTCTGGGTCATCTCATTTAACTGTTGCAAGAGCAGTTTCCTGTCTCGTAAGTTTTTGTCATGGGCTGAAACATCTGACACATTCTGGTGAACAAACTGACATTTGGGCTTTTTGCCAACCTCTTTCATCCTGAGAAAAGCATGCACAACTATTTGTAAGATGTCCTTCATTTCTGTTGAATTCTCCATGGCAATATTGATAATGGTGATATCACTCAGCCCCACAACTAGTGTTGCAAGCTCATTGTCATGCTCATGGCTATCATCCAACTGCACAAGTTCTGGTGACTTTAAGCCTTCAGTGTCAATGATCACCATGAAGTCACAGTTGAGTACTTTTTTCACATCTTCATTGACTCTGATGAGCAACATAAAGGCACCTCGAGTGCATCGACCACTGCTGACAGCAAACTGCACTCCAAACATGGTGTTAAGCAGAGTGGACTTTCCTGTGCTCTGAACTCCAAGTACTGTGACCACCAATATCTTGCTCTTAGGAGACACCAAGTCATTGAGCTGAGAGAGAACGTCACTCACCCATCTGAGAGGTATATTGGATGCATCTCCGTCAACAAGCTCAAGAGGAAATCCATCAACCAACAATTCTGCACAGAGTTTTGGAAGATGCTGTAATTGTTGACGTGATGGGTGTGTTTCTGGAAGGGAAACTGAAGCTTCATAGATTTGACCCATTTCACGGAAGAAGTGTTCAGTCCCCAATGAGCTGCTGGAAAGTTGTCTGTCGATGTTTTTAATATCCTCTTTGTTTTCAGAATGTTCGCATTTCTTTTTGTACTGCTCCCTGAGACCAGACAGTTTCTCTCGAGACAGGTTATCAAGGTTAATTCTCATCCATTTCAGAAAATAGCACCTCTCTATCCCTGGGCTCGATATTGCCTTGATGAAACATGTCATAGTGTTTGACATGTCATAAGAGTTCTGTTTTTCCTTAAGTTTTTTTTTCTGTATCTGAAGATCACTTTTGTAATCTTCAATGCTTTCAGGCCCAATTTTTCGAAGCCGAAATTCTTCCTTCTCTAAGCGAGTCAATTCTTTCCATATTTGGCCTTGCAAGGGAAGCTGCGCTTCTTTGTATTTGAGGGTGTCTTGAATTTCTGCAGTGATGACATCTGCATTTTCTTTGGCAGTCTGGCACTCTGGAGAGTCTTCATCAACCAAGATTCCCAGTTCATGGGCAAAGTCAGCCATCTTCTCTATGGACATCTTCATCTTTTGGTTCTCAACTACATTGTTCACTGTTTTCCTCAAAGTTTTGACAAAGTCATTATTATCTTTAGTCTTCAAAATTACATTTTTAGTCAAACCCAACCTGGTTGCTACCTTTTTCAGAGCATCAAAACTGAAACGCTGGCTTTGATGGTTTCCCACCAAGAAGATCTGCGCCTTCTGTTGTTGGTTGGTCAGTAGTCTGCATTCAGACTCCAAATGATCAAAGAACACAAATACTGCTGTAGATGTCTGACACAAAAAAGAGTATTGTGTTTCAAATGAAGCAATGTCCCCACGAAGGTTAGCTATAGCGACAGGCTCACTGAAAACATCCATGTTTTTGTTTCCACAAGGGAGGTACCAAGTCATTTCAACCAATCCATTGGATATTCTCCTTGGACTGTCACCACACTCCATGTTGCCATGAACAAAGGTGTCTTGGTACTGCTGAGAATTGCTCAAAAGTTTATTGAGAATCGCTGACTTGGACAAGGAGCATTCACCTAGTCTCACAAAAGATATCATTGGAAGATCTGAGAGAACAATTCTGTCTTCAATGAAACCCTTGGATTCAGACAGTGACTGCGGCCTGTACTTTTTAACAATGTCTCTCATGGCCCACAGCATAAGTGTGCACTTTTCTGTGTCACAATTGGGAAGCAACAGAGGCACAGAAAACTGACACATAGACATTTTGAGTGCCATCTCCTGCTGTACAAAACCATCAGAACACAGAAAGAGAGCAGTGATTATGTCGAGGGGGTTTAGCCTGTCACCTAAATTTAGACAGTTGACCAGATTGTCCAGATCAAATTGCGTATTCTCTAATGTAGCATCACAGTTTGAGTCACATACTGATGTACATTTCACATTTCTAGCTGTCACATTGACCATCATCAGTTTCTTCAGAAAATACCATGGAAGATCTGAATTACACTTGACAGGTTCATCAGTAATGGTCTTCTCATCAATCTGAAGTATTGTGCTCAGGGAAAGCTTCTCATTATAGTGCTGCTCGAAGCCCAGATCCTCCAATAAGCCCTTCAAGTGTGTCTCTGTTGACAAGAATGACAAGTCTTATCAGTTTTAATGTACCAAATAGGGGTCCAACCCCATATAGATTAAATGCATTTGCAATATTGATTAGTGTAATTTGAAATTCAGTATTTTGTCACTATACACAATTTTGCTTCTTTCCTTATATCATTCATTGAGTATAAAGCACTCATAAGGGTGTCAACTGCAATAAAAATGTAGTTCATGGGGATACTTCATTGTCCTTTTTCACAGCTTTGATGTACGTTAACTTTTCAAAAACGCAAAAGTGTTATAACATTTGCTCCCAAGATTGGCACATCTAGGGGTATATTTACTAAGGTCACATATTACTATCCATGGCACAAACCTTGGCATTACCGTATTTATTTCAATTTGGCAGGGTAATTACTGAGACCGAATGTGAATGAGCCTAGTCATGGTCAATCGGAATAGTCTTAAGTGCTGCAAAGTTAGAACTGATAACAGGTCTTTGTGTATGACTTAAAATAACTAGAACGCTAAACAAATTTCTGCTGTTTAAAATGGTGTACTGGTTGAATAGCAGAGACTTAGGATCTGCAACCACAAAAGAAACACTATCCCTATCTTACCCCTGGCCCACAGTGGATGGTGGGCGCAACACTTGTCTTTGTTAGTTTCAGACTGAAGCATTTGTCATTTTCCCGCCCTGCACCCACATTGTCTAAATAGCAAATGCACTTGCACTGGTCTGTGCGCCAATGGACGTGTTGGTCTTAAAATGAGGTGTGGTCAGGCGCAGTGGCAGCGCATTGCTATTTGAGGCAGAGGAAAGCGATTGCGCCTCTGACCAACAAAAAACAGGCATGATGTCACTGGCGCATATTTCACTGTTATTTTAAGGGCGCATTACTAAGATTTTAATAGGTGCACAATGAGCGTAGACTCTACCTGTTACACACACAGGGACAGGCAGCGGCACACAAACATGCAAAAAATAGAAATAAAAGTATTACATCAACATTTTTAAAAAAAACATGTCATATTGGTTAGTCATAATAATTATCAGAAGTGCAAAAATAATAACAGATTAAATGAGAGCCTTCCACTACTGTGTATGTTTGTATGGTGCGTGATGCACAGCTACATGCACAGTGAACTGATGGGAGGAGATGCAAATATATGCAGCACAAAGTCAGTTGTTTGTGGAAAATGGATCTCAGAACCACATCTGCTTCTGGAGGAAAGCTGCTCTGCTGCCACTTGGTGATTTTAGCAACATGAAAAGCATCTGAACATCTGTGGTTAAAACATCTGTACTAATCTGTTAATGAATGTGGGTGATTCTTACAGAGTCTGTTATCCACTGCTGCTTATACTGTAGGGTTGTATGTTGATAAATGTGAAGCATCTCAAAGTTTTGACAAAGTCTGCATCATTCATACCTTTAGCCTTCAAAATGACAGTTTTAGTGAAGCCCAACCTGGTTGCTACCTATTTCAGAGCATCAAAACTGAACAGCTGACTTTGATAGTTTCCCACCAAGATCTGCGCCTTCTGTTGTTGGTTGGTCAGTAGTCTGCATTCAGACTCCAAATAATCAAAGAACATAAAAACTGCTGTCGATGTCTGACATAAAAAAGAGTATTGTGTTTCAAATGAAGCAATGTCCCCACGAAGGTTAGCTATAGCGACAGGCTCACTGAAAAGACTGAAAAGATCCATGTTTTTGTTTCCACAAGGAAAGTACCAAGTCATTTCAACCAATCCATTGGATATTCGCCTCGGACTGTCTCCATACTCCATTGCTCAGAGGCTTATTGAGAATCTCTGACTTCGACAAGGAACATTCACCCAGTCTCACAAAAGATATCATTGGAAGATCTGAGAGAACAATTCTGTCTTCAATGAAACCCTTGAATTCAGACAGTGACTGAGGTCTGTACTTTTTAACAATGTCTCTCATTGCCCACAGCATAAGCGTGCACCTTTCTGTGTCACAATTGGAAAGCAGCAGAGGCCCAGAAAACTGACACATAGTCTCATTTATATACAAGTAACAGTTGCTGAAATTAGTATAAAACCATATAACCCAAGCTTGTATTACTTTTTGATTGGCATGCCTCTGTGTGACACAGTCAGAAATGGGAGTGGTCCAGAGCAGAGCCACTTAATCTAGCCCAAGGCCAAAAAACAATCAAACACTGCTATCAGGAAGACGCATACGCTGTAGTGTGACACTGTTGCTGTTGGGAGGGCACCACGTGAGTTTTGACATTGTGGAAATTATTAAAAATGGATGGTAGGGTGGAACATTTCCAAAATATTCCAAGTTGGAAGCTTTCCATGTGAATTATGAGAATTATGGGAACATATGGGAATTCACTGGAAATTTGGGGTAATTTATACAAACTGTATGAACTGTATACAAACATAAATATATTTCATTTTGTCATAAGCACACATGCATGCAAACTAATGCAATTTTTTTACTGATTTATTTGTGATTAGAACTTTAATCAGTTCTTTAATTGAACAAAAGAAACATGAATGTTGAGTAAAATAAACATTTTCCCTTCTAGAAATCATGAGTGCATGTGATGGAGGAATGCACAGGGCATGTAGAGGGTGTGACCCTGCAGTAAGTAATGTGCTATGTGCATGTGATTTAGGAGGCAAATTTCCAATTTATTCCCGTTAATGCCCATGGAAAGTCTCCAACTTTGAAAATTCCTGGAATTTTTCAACCCTAATGGCATAACCCGTGGGATGCTCTGTGAATAAAAATCTCCCCGTATACTTCTGAATGTGAAGCCAGCTTGTCACGTTTGCATCACATCACTGTCGCGCAGTATTCCCTTATATTATGCTATCACTATGCTATCGCTTGGCTAGTGTAGCCTGCTCTTCAGCTGTGTTACGACCATTCCATGAAGTGTGACTGATGAATCATGCTAGACAAAAGATGGTTTACAGTCAGTATGAAGCTGTGTGATGTGTTAAGCTTCTTTCTAGCTTGAGACATGAGCTGCTAGCTTTGTTCTTCAACTTACTTCATTCAGGTTGTGATTAATTTTCAACCAACAAGCAGATGTACCTGATAGAAGTAGCCTTATTATTATTATTATTATTACTATTACCATTCACCTCATTATGAGATGATCATTTGTCAAATTCAAATTGGTTAAAATGTGGCTTAATGAAGATTTTCTTAATGATAATTGTGGGTGCTTACAGTCTGGGCTATAATGGCCTCTAAGAGGAGACTCCAGCAGTGGGAGGAAGAGCTGAGAGAGGCAGCAAATGGCAGTGCAACTCTACAGAGCTGGATTCAGACCAGCAGGCCAGCAGGTGAAGAAAATATGTTCATGAAATCCTTTTATGTAATGTATGTGTTCTAGTATATGGGTCAATGACGTATAATGATTTGCAACAACTCAATTGTAGAATAATAAAAAACAAGCATATCTAATGCAGTAGTTCAAACATTCACAATGTTGTGTACCTGAAGATCCATATTATAAATTTGAAATTAAGTGATTTTAGTGGGTTTTTCAAGATTAATTGGCACTGGCCTTAAAAAGAGTCATGTGGTGCGACCATGATTCATCTTGAAATAAATCAATTTACTTAAGATGCTTCACATCTTTTTTTACACGTTTTTAGTAATATAAAGTGTTTGGAAACAAAGTATTTGAATTTTTTTTAAATTTTTGTACCTGGACAAACTATTCCCCCACTCACTCCCTTCGAAATAAATTAAATACATTTTATGTGGTTAATCAATATTACAATTTCTAAGTGTTTGTCTGGTTTTCATGGTTTGTCAACATCGACAGAATGAGTGAGTATTCAATTCAAAAAATCCAAGAAAAGATCACATTTCTTCAAAAACACGCCTCCTAGACAATAAAATTTGTTAGGCCTACAAGTCTTTGTCAGGCAGCTGTTACTGTTCAGCTGTTTTTTTCCAAGTCCATTAAGTTAACTGTATAACATCATAATAAGTTTGAGGCTCAGGCACCTGATGAATACTTCTTTGGCTAAACATACCTTACTTATCAGCACCTTCAGTCTCAAGTGACATGAATAATTAGTACAGTGAGACAAAAAACAAGCACAATTTCTTAACAAGTGTTCATTTAAAGGCCCTGCTTTTTTCATCCTCTGTTGAGGATGATATTAAATTGATCTATAGTGGTAACTCAAGGTACTGGGTATTACAGATAGACAGATACCCCATGTAACCAATCAGGGACCTAGAATAAGGAGCTGGGCAGAGACATAAGAACCAGCAAGTTAAGATGAGAAGTCTTACTGTGTTACTCATGATGTTACTGGAGACACGACAATAAAAGGACACGTTTCAGTACAGATAAGTTGTTTCAGCCAGCACCTATTTGACAGTAACCTAAAGTAACAGCACTTCATTCCTCCTCTTCCAAGCATACAGGTGAACCTATGGTGACTGTGAAACTTGTGAAAAACCCTTAATTCCCTTTCTAGTGCCAGTATTTGGTTTGTCTCTGGCCTCTGGGAAGAGGACCTGCTCTCCATTTAGATATAAAGGGCTCATTCCAAGGTAAGGTGATTATACACACATTAAAACATACTTATTAAAACTGCTAAATGCCACTCAATTCTACACACTGCACTTTTAAATAGCAGTGGCAGTGAATCACAGTTTGTCCTGGGAAGAAATGTAATCAAGCAAAATAACATAAATCACCTGGCAACAGGGGTAGAGAGACTTTAATGTGAAGATATTCACTGAATTGAGCTTTAAAAATAGCCTCGCTGACTTTCTTGTTTTTGTATTATCTGCTTTTTCTTCTTTATCTTTATAATCATTTGCAGTTAGGGTAACAATTAGTAAAGGCTATTTCCCCTAATTTGATCAACGTTGTTTATTTTGAGAATGTTTCTTTTTTTCATTATAATTTTTTTTCTTTTACTTACTAGTGCAGGAAGATGTTACAGTTGGCTTGCTTCTTCTTCCATTCTTCAGCTGTGTAGAAACTTGGAGGGAGTAACACACCCCTGGCTTCAGTCTGCTGACAGTCAGGCTGTTTGTGTGTGTTGTCAATTCTTGCACACTGCTGTCTTCTTCACTGCTGCAAGTCACAATGTAGTTCTCCACTTCACCAGCAGGAGGGTCCCAACACAGAGACAGTGACTCACTGCTGACCTGAGTGATTGTAACCTGAACTGGAGGGCTGGGCTCTGTGGGGACAATATAACAGTTTCACTTAAATTAAGGTTTTCCCCTTATTATTGCTGTTTGTCTGCCAAGCATAAGAGGCGTGGCAGACAGGAAAGCAACATACAATCATCTCTCACACAATTTGTAGAAATAAACATTTCGCAACCTCTTTAGTCTGACACAAAGACTTTTATATCATGAACTGAAAGAATACCTCTGTGTAAGAAGTCAATTCATGTATGTTAAAATTCAGGAGAAACATTTGTTGAGTTCAACGACCACTCAGCTAAAGTTGTACTGTATTGGTAAACATTTTAATTTCAGCAGCATTTAGTTATTTCAGATTTACCTGTGCAGACAGATACACAGGCTGCTTCACTCTGATTTCCATTGTCTGCTCTCCTTGTGATTCTGAAAGTATACTCAATCCCAGGAAACAGTCCATCAACATCTACAGTGCTGGAGTCTTCTTTGATCACACTGCCACTGTGTGTATCACAGGAGTAATCTATGTGAAGTGTATACTTTACAGATGAGTCAGTGGGTGCCAAGCCAAGAGAAACAGTTTCACTGCCAGCATGGAGAACTGTTATTTCTCCTAGTGGAGGAACAACTGAGAAAAGAAGAAAAATATATCTTAGAAACTCCCAAAATAATTTACTGGCTTGAATAGTATTTATTTATTCCTTTCTGCTGACAATAGATAGCTTCAGGCTGAACTTCTGCATCACTCATACTTACAGTCAGACTGTGGTGTTGCAGGAGAGTTTTCTTCCTCACAGTGGAGCTCAATGAAAGCATCTGGTGCATCATAGACATAGACATACACATTTTGCAACTTCTTTAGTCTGACACAAACATTTTTATATCATGAACTGAGAAGCAATACATTCATGTATGTTAAAGTTATGAAGAAACATTTGTTGAGCTCAACAACCACTAAGCCACAGCTTACTGTATTTGTTAACATTTTAATTCCAGCAACATTTAGTTATTTAGATTTACCTGTGAAGACAGATACACAGGCTGCTTCACATTGATGTGGTTTTGCAGGAGGGTCTTCTTCCTCACAGTAAGGCTCATCTGGTGCATCAAAGAACTCCTTGATAATTGGGAAATATGCGTTTTGGTGTAATAAATCAATCAATAACTGATAGGACAATATGTATTTGCCATGTAATTATATTATTTTCAATTATCCATTATTTTCTTTACCTCCTCTTCCTCAGAGATATCCTCAGAGTTCTCCTCTTCCAATCCGGAATGCTTTGTCTCAGGTGGGGAGTTCGGTGGAGAGTCTGTCTCACTGGGCAAACAGCTTCTCCGCTTCATTTTTAATTGAATACCTTACATGTAGAAGCTCTGAAAGACGATTAAAGATCACTTTATTGCTGCAAGTAATATTTGTTCAATGGCACATGAATTGTAAAATTCTCCATTGCAAGTAAGGGCTTTATTCATGATTCTACCACTTGATGAAGTATGATCAACAAAAAAGGTAAAAGTATTTGTTATGCAGACAAACAATTCTTGTGACTGAGTCAATATTGCTTGAGTGTATTTTAATCTATAAAAAAAAAGTACAGCAAGTTTTATGAGCCAATCAGTTTGTAATGTAAAATCAGTGTAATTAAGAAGTAGAAGTTGCTGGGTTTTTTTTCCCGTTCCCACACTGTACTCCCACACAGAGCACAGTCTGGGAGCTGCCTTTTTTTCCTCCTCCTCTCCCCTCGTTTCTTTCATTTTTCTCTTTTCAAAAAGCCCAGTCATCCGGTTATGTCTGTCTTATTATATGTATTGTATGTTGTATACGTACGGACGGGATGATTGCTGTAATTTCGTTGTATTTCGGTACAGTGACAAATAAAGTTGATTGATTGATTACAGCTGTCAAATACAGTGCAGGTAAGGTACAATATTTCCCTGTAAAATATAGTGGAATAACAGCTTTAATTTTAACCTCCAGACAAACAGTTGAGTCTGGTATCTGTATCAGAGAGGAGTAAAGTCCGAGAGGAGAGATCTAACTGAACCGAGACTTGTTGCGCAGGAGAGAGAGAGAGAGAGAGGGGGGGGGGGGGGGGGGGGGGATTACATTCAATCATAATCAATAAAAATGATCAGAATCAGGTTTTTCAATAACAAAATCTTTAAAAACGGTAAAGCGTAAAAAGTGCCGTCTGCACGTGTGAGGCTGAGGTTGTAGTTTAGATAGGTGGAGGCCATCTATTGTACAGATTGGCTACTTGTATGTTCGACTTGTACTTTGTGTCCTCTTATCATCACATAACGGAAAAATCACTGACAAAGCAAAAGAATAACCCACCTCTAAAGAGACGATTTCCTCATGCTAAAAGTGCATTCTTCCTTCCAGGAGTGTGTTTCAGCTATGCAGTAGGCTACTGTTGCAGCTGGTAAAGCGTGTATTTGTCCTGTAGATGAAGCGCCGATCTTTGCTGCCTGCTGTAGACCTAGTCAATGCACACCCTTTTATCCTGCTGGATCGAGACACTTTCACTTTCACAGCATCATCTGATTTCCGGGAAAACGAAACTACTGGTTCCAGTAAATGGCGTGATTAAACTTAAACCCACCACAGATGCCCTATTTAATGCACACAGTTGTTTACCCTGCTGTCTTGCAGATATAACACAATTCAGAAAAAAAACTATGTAGAGACCACCAGAATCACACAATGTTGATTTCATATCACAGTTTTCTAATAACATATTGAATAAAAAATGTGAACAGAGGTCGAGTGGTTAGGCCTCATGCCAGAGCCCTTATTGTTGGGTTTAAGATAAATGATGGTTTTAGGAAGGTAGGAGATGTTGTTATGAAGCAAGAAACACATGTCTATTGTTCAGAGTCATTTCCATTTACTCTCACATGAGACATTAAACAAAATAAACACATCCTGCCTGAAGAAATTTCTCACGTGCATTCAGTGTCTGAGCAGTAAACTTCTTTAACAAGCTAATTTGTACAAAATATAAAAGCAGAAATGATTCGTTTTTTATTCATGTGCAGATGTTTGTCAAACAGTTAGAGGGAAGACACAGCTGTTAATTCTGTGTCCTTGTTATTATGTGGACAGTATATAAAGCTTAGTGAAAGTTCAGACAGGAAGACCATCTTTTTGCAAGCTCACGTCTATAGTTTTATTTCTCATCCTTCGGTCATACTGATCTTTCTCAAAGCTCATAATTTCCTTGCTGTCATTTCTGGGGCATCGATTAAGACGTCAGCTGTTCACATCACCTGGTCACATCTAACCAATAGCACGGTGACACAGCTTACTTGTCAGCCTATCATACTGCAGCTGTCTTTTTAAATGTTTTCTCCCTCTCTGCTTTAGTGCTTTCTTGATGCTGTTTTGCACTACCCACCACTTCCCCATCACCACCCAGTCTTCAGATTCATCAGTGCATCGCTTCATCAACCTCCTCAGCTCAATCAGTCTCAGCAGAAGTCAAATTGAAGTTGATTGTTTCTGTGCCTCTCTCCCTCTTCTCCCTTTCTCCCTCTCCTTTGATTTCTCTTTTCTCTCTCTTCTCCTTCTCTCCCTTTCCCATTGCTCTTCCTTTGCTTTGACCTGAGTGTGAGAGAGTGTAGTTGTTTGTGTGTATTTCTCAATATGTGTGTACTGTGTATGTATGCTCGGATATGTGTGTGTGTGTGTGTGTGTGTGTGTGTGTGTGTGTGTGTGTGTGTGTGTGTGTGTGTGTGTGTGTGTGTGTGTGTGTGTGTGTGTGTGTGTGTGTGTGTGTGTGCGTGTGTGTGTGTGTGTCAGTTACAAGAAAGGGAAACTTAACCGCAAGGCATTTTGAAATGCCTGACTAAACCTGTGTGCCTCCATTAAATTATTTTCTAATATCATATTATAAAGGGTTTGAACTTAAACATGTACTAAATGAAATGTTATGTTGGCATTATTAAGGGATAGCTGCTTGTTTTCATAGACAGATACACAGATTTCATGAAAACCACATGTAAGAGACAACACTAATATTGACCTTTCTGGATGTATTTCACTGACTGTTCGGTCAGATTTAATTCATAGAGAAGTATCAAACATTAGAGGACTTTATATCATACATTAACAGTTCATGTTTTATAACTTGACTTTTCCTGCCCACAGTTTCTTATTACACACCCTGCTGTGGAGGATGGGTGATCTTTCACTTTATCCTGTCTTATTTTTTCCTTGTTGCATTTTCTCTACTAATAGATGACTATGTACAAACCTACACGTGGAGAAGCTCTGATGATTTCAGTTTTTCAGCCCCATCTCCCTTATTAGGTTTTTTTTAGGCATGACTTGACTGAAGCTCTTTCTAATTGAAGTAATTATAACATTTTCAAAGAGCTACAAAGATGTCGGACTTATTACAACTTTACTGATTTCATCACTTATGCGTGATAGATTGAGATATAAGAATAAAATGTCAACGATCAATATATTAAGCTTTGATCTTGATACAACACATTTAACACAAGGATTAATTAATTGTAATAATAGACAAATGAACATGGTGTCCTGTAGTATAAGTATAACATATCAGTTGATATCACTGTTATTATCAACAGCACCATGTGGTCAAATCAGTACGGTGGTGTATACACCCTGAGACTGATCCCCATTGTCTCCACTGCTATCTCTTTATGTAGCTGTTAAAATAGGATACGATTTGAAATGTATTGATACCATGAGTGAAATTTAGTATTGCAGCTGCACCAGAAGAAACCTGAGAGGTAGAGAGAAAAATGACATTAATAGAGAAAAAGGTAATAACAATAGAGAGAGATAACAAAAACGATTTAAAGTTAAAATGATGTATACAGAATATAACTCTAACTGGTGACCATGTATGTATGTTTAATTATCCTAAATTCAGTTGAAGTGGGACAGTTGAAAATATCTTCAAGCTTCTTATTCTTTGTAGGATATATTTGTGTTTGTCTTCTATATTAAATAAAACAAACCAAGATCAAAATCAGTCATGAAAATGAAAATATCCATGAGAGAGTGATAAATGAATGTAAGGAGGAGGAAGTACATTTCTCTAACATCAAATCACTTGAGGAAAAAATGTCAGTAGTCTCTCATTTGATGTTAAATTACTGTTTTAGGCTTGTTTTTGCTTCCTCAGGTGTGATAGTTTTCCAAGTTATAATATCAGCAGCCTTTGCATTATATGCATTAGAAAACTCATTGTTAAAGTGTTTATTTCCAGTAGTCTGAGGCCTGGAGGCTTACATCTGGAGCAATTTTCCAGTCTGGGAAGATTTCTTTGTAACGCTTGTAACGCTTGTAACGCTTGTAAGGATTAGTAGCATCACAGCGAAAACTCAGATCACTGATCACAAGAGAAGAGCATATATCAGTGACAAGATTTTCTGTGTCATTCCGTCTGTATCTACCAAGACCCTCTGAGCGATGTAGAGAAGTCCAGTGCTCAGTGTGTTGATTGCCTCTTGCCTCACAAGGCGCTTTGCAGAATGGACACTGTTTACCACCAATCAGTTTGTAGAAAAACTCTGAGGTTTCATACAGAGAATTTTCAGTTTCATTTTAATGTTGGATTTTTTTTTTTTTGCTTCTCTCTAAGAGCTTGTGCCATGTATCTTTTGCAGATATCTTGAATAATTATCTTTTCAAGTTGCCACTCTCTCCTTTTTTAGCCTTGTTGATAGCATTGTTTATGCTATTGATACTTGACTGAATGTGTCAATGGGGAGGTGGTGGGTGCATATTTTAACCTGTTGATGGTGCAAGATGCAAAGTCACTGATCACCAAAGTCAGTAGGATTCTTTCTTTTAAAATGTCATGGTAATCCATTTAATATTTGTTGAGATATTCTAGTTAGGGCCAAAGTGGTGGACAGATAATGTAGCACTCCAATTCACCAACAGGAGTGTCCCAACACACAGAGAGTGACTCACTGTTGACCTGATACTTTGATTATACTGCCACTGTGTACATCAAAGCAGTAATCTATGTGAAGTGTATCTCTAACACATGAATCAGTGGGTGCCTTTTTCTTCAGCAAACCAAAAGATGAACTGTTGTTGAGCTGTTTTTATGTCAGTAAAGTAGAAAAAGGGACATTTAACAACTATCATTTGAAAACCTTTGTTAACAATGTCACAATATATTTGAAATGTAAAACCCCTAAAATTATTTTTATTGTGATGATTCACAAATGTTATGTATAGACAAGAAAATAAATTATCAATATTTTCTCTGTTCCTTTATGATTTCACAATGTTTGTGTCTCTAAAATCTCCTCAAAAAAAGAATATATGCAAAATCAATTATTATATTTGCTTTTTGGAAACGTATAACTGCCTTTATTTTATTATATTATACATAATATATATTTTCTGTGCTTTTATTATTATTTAATTGTCATTGTATTACAAGATTTGATCATAATTTCAACTCACATTGATTATCATGTGGATTGTGATGAAATAATTATAATAAAATAATGTGTCCATTAAAGATAATATATAGTGAATATAATATGAATTTATAAATACTCTGTAACCTGTGCTGCTTAATATCACCACCAGATGGCGACACATTATATGTATTTAAATTTAACCTCTGTTTTTATTTTGAAATATTTCATGAAACCACAACAGTATAATTTTAGTGAATCAAGACCAACAATACAAACAAACTTAAAAAATAAAAATAAAACTGGATACTAGTTTACTTCTTCTTCCAGGACTGGATTTAGACCGTTTAATAGCTTTCTCAACATTGTGAGCAACCAATCAGTTTAAATGTCATTAGGTAATATTGTTACTGGATATTGTTTATAAGCTGTCAGTATGATGAATCAGGAAAAGTAGATTTAGAATTTACACAAGAAGCAAAAGTCATCAGTAATCATGAATAATATGAAATACATATATATAAATAAAATGTGTCAAATCTATTAAAATATTCCAAGTATAAAGAAATATAATATTGTATCCGTATAATATCTGTTGATGATTTACTTGTTTTTGGTCATTTTTGGACGTTTTCTGTGAAAGTATCATTAATATTTTCATGTGAATCCTTTATTAGCTGCTGGTAATTCAGACCATTTTAAACATTTAAACACAGTAACAGTAAAACAAAAAAAAAGCTGCTTCCTTTTTAGCAGAAACTACATGAAGGAGAAAGAGGAGAGGGTGGTTTAAGAATTTTTAACAAGGTAATTCAACATTTTTTGTGGGAAAATCAATTCAATAAATATTCAAAATAATTTTTTATACATCTTAAAACCTGACTGCAAGGGTTATTTAATCCCCTTTCTGACACTGTGTAAGAAACAATAGAGGGAGAAGTATTCAGATAAGATAAGATACATTTATTTATCCCACAGTGGGGAAAATTCATTGCTACAGCAGCTCAAAAAACAGTGATATAGAAAAACAAACAAAAACAAATGTATACAACAATAAAATTAAAAACTAAATAAAAGGACCCTAAAATTCAATTATAACATATATATACAACAATGAAAAATCCCATAAAATCTGTGGTGAACAAAAACAGGCTTACAAATCATCCAAATGCAGTAGGGCGATACCTAAAAAATTCAGTGCAGTAGCTCTCCAGCAGCACGGTTTGTGACCACTGTTCTAGACTGATATGATCCATGCTCAGGAGGATCCAATCTGTCATCAGAAATAAAGATAGACTATTAAAAAGCATTGTTAATAATAATAATGAAAGTCTTAATAAAGTCAGTGTTACATATGCCAACATAAGCCTATGTCAGTGTGTACAACATAAATGATTGAATGATTTTAAAGTTGTGCTTTCTTAACATTTGTCTTTAACTCCAATTCAATCCAGTTTGGTTCACTTGAGATGAAACATTAAAGACTTTCATACAGTTGCTAATTGCCATATTTCTTATTTAATTAGATTTCATACAGTGTATATTACATTATGATAATATGGTATAGTCTCTATGATCTTTCAAATTCATTAAAATGTAATGATGTACATTTAAAATAAATATTTTCAATACTTCACATTAATTATTCTGAGTAGAAAAAATGCATATCATACTGAATAAGATTTTTAAAACTGTCATGTATAAATTTTGAAATATAGACTACATTATCTTTTAATTCAGTAGTAAATAGACACCAGATACTTCATAGAAACACACATTCTACATTCAGTAAAGAAAAATATTAGTCACACAAATTCATTCAATGCAAGCTTAGATTTAATGATTGTAAAGTTTGAAACATATGCTCCTTGCATTTATACTGAATCAAAGTATTTAAAGGTGTCTTCATCAACATCAACATCATTAGCAGATAAAACTGATTATTTGTATTAATTAACATCTTTAAATGCATTCTAATGTATAGATGAGCGCTACATGCAGTGGTTTTCTCAAAAATATGTTACTAATAACAAACAAACAAACAAATCAAAATATTCATGAGAGGATGATGAACAAAAAGAGGAGGGTGTGCACCTCTGTCATGTCAAATCACATGAGGAGGAAATGTTACTTGTATCTCACTTCATGTTAAATGACACATTCAGGCTAGCTTCTGCTTCCTTGTCTGTGATATTGTTCCAAGATGTAGGAATAACAGCAGGCTTTGCCTTGTATTCTTTAGCAAACTCATTGTTGAATTTTGTCATTACATATTTCCAGTAGTCTGAGGCCTCAAGGCTTACATCTGGAGCAATTTTCCAGTCTTTGAAGATTTCTTTGTAATCCTTGTAAGGGTGAAAAGAACCATTTGTGGTTTCACAGGAAAATTTCTGGTCACTGATCACAAGAGAAGAACATATGTCAGTGACAAGTTTCTGTGACCACAGAGACCTGTATTTACCCAGACCCTGTGACCGATGCATTGAAGTAAAGTGCTCAGTATGTTGATTTGCTCCTGCTTCACAAGGCGCTTTGCAGAATGGACACTGTTTACCGCATCCAATCAGTCTGTTGAAAAGCTCATTCTGAGGCTTCACATTAAGATTTTTTAGTTTAATTTCAGTGTTTGATTTTTTAAACTTCTCTTTAAGAGCTTGAGCCATGTCTTCCATGCACTGTGTGAGCCAGTTGGCAAACTGTTCCTGGTCTGCATTGTTCAGGATCATGAAAGCACCAAGAGCATCCTGGGAAATAACCAGTTTATCACCAAGTTCTTTGCAGATATCTTCAACAAATGTCTTCAAGTTGCCACTCTTTCCTGTTTTGGCCTTGTTGATGGCATTGTTTATGCTGTTGATACTTGAGTGAATGTGTCGATCCTCAAACTCAATCGCTTTAGACGGGTTGGAGAAATGTTCCATTATTTGATCAAGTATCAATTTCTTAACATAATCCTCATATGAGCAAATGTAGCTCAGATACTTTTCATAGTCATCCTTGGAGAGCAAATCTAGTAAAATTGAATGCTGGAAGAACATTCGTGTGCTGAACTGTGGGCATGTCAACATTTCACCAATGATGTCAGGACCCAAGGAGCGGTTGACAAAGTCTTCGACTGCAGGCTTCAAGCATTTGTTGGTGAATTCTTCTGCCTTCTTCTGGCACTGATCTCGTTCATGGAACACATCTTTGAAATCTGCACAAAACTTTCTCTTGTTTTGATGCAGACATCTGTAAGGATCATTCTCTTCTATGAAATCTTCATGCATTTTCTGAAACTCCCTGGCTGCAAATCCACAGATGTGCTGTTTTAGGGAAACTTCAAACTCAATACCTGTCTTCAGATTTTGATTGTGTTGCAGCCTCTCATCAATCATGCGTAGGATCTCCTGGATGTAAGTGTCATGGTAATTACTTTTTTTTACTCTTTCTACTTTCTCACTTACAAACTGTGAGCAAGCAGCTATGATGCTGTCAGCCATTTTTTGTACATCTGCTGTGTGACGTTGAGCGGTGAAGAAATCTTTACATTGGTTAATGAATCCTTCAGCTGTATATTTGAACGGCTCCAGTCCACAATCTTGCAGGTTTTTAAGGCTTAATAGCTGGCATGCACGACTCCCCTTAGGTGAAACATTTGCTCTCAGGGAATGAGACACACTGGTGAAGACATTTGTAGCCTTTTGTTTAGAGAACAATAGTTCCTTCAAAGTTTTAGTCCACATCTTATCAAATTCTTTCTCCAGTTCTTTGTCTGTCATCTTGACTTTTTTTTGGCGACATTTCTCAATTAATGCACACACTCTTACCTCCAATTCTTTTGTGTGATTCTCCTTTATTTTGTCAAGCTTTACCATTCCCTGTCTGATGTCAGCTGCTGCTTCCAGCTGATTAGTCACGGACCTCTCCATTTCTTTTCGAAGGCTCTTTGAACTATTTGCAAATTCCTCTTTGTATCCTTCTACCAGATAGACATGACCCTCAGTTTGCTTGAAGTACTGTGTAAGATGTTCAAGAAGCTTTGTCTCCCATTCAGACAGCAGTATGGAAGCTTCACTTTTCAAGCACATGACAAGTTCTCCCATGTCATTTTTCTCAGATTTCTCAGAAACTGTACGAAAATTGGAAATTTTGGTTTCAGCGTCTGTGACCCAGGTGTACATGGCTTTTTTGAATTCCCATTCCCATTTGTTGAATTCTGTGCAAAGCCTCATGTAGGCATCGGCCACCAGGCTGTTTCTGAAGCTGAAGATGAAGTTTTCATGCTTCACTGCATTCCACAGGCTTGATATCCACTCTGTGAACTCAGAGATATTGTTTGCAGATGAGTCACAATTTCCCAACATTTGGATAATATTCTTCTTGAGCTCATATACAGCTTCACTGTACCCTGCATTGACTGGTGCCATTGGTGGGTTTCCATTCCAGAGTCCAGGAATGTACCAATTCCCGGTGTCTGGACTGTACTCCATCACATCAGTGAAGCACTTGTTCTCCTCTTTCTTCTCCATTTTGGCTGCTGCCTGGGTCATCTCATTTAACTGCTGCAAGAGCAGTTTCCTGTCTCGTAAGTTCTTGTCATGGGCTGAAACATCTGACACGTTCTGGTGAACAAACTGACATTTGGGCTTTTTGCCAACCTCTTTCATCCTGAGAAAAGCATGCACAACTATTTGTAAGATGTCCTTCATTTCTGTTGAATTCTCCATGGCAATATTGATAATGGTGATATCACTCAGCCCCACAACGAGTGTTGCAAGCTCATTGTCATGCTCATGGCTTTCATCCAGATGTGCAAGTTCTGGTGACTTTAAACCCTCAGTGTCAATGATCAGCATGAAGTCACAGTTGAGTACTTTTTTCACATCTTCATTGACTCTGATGAGCAACATAAAGGCACCTCGAGTGCATCGACCACTGCTGACGGCAAACTGCACTCCAAACATGGTGTTAAGGAGAGTGGACTTTCCTGTGCTCTGAACTCCAAGTACTGTGACCACCAATATCTTGCTCTTAGGAGACACCAAGTCATTGAGCTGAGAGAGAACGTCACTCACCCATCTGAGAGGTATGTTGGATGCATCTCCGTCAACAAGCTCAAGAGGAAATCCATCAAGCAACAAGCCTGCACAGAGTTTTGGAAGATGCTGTACTTGTTGACATAATTTTGGGCATGATTTATGACGTGATTGTTGACGTAATTTTTGGCAGGAAATGGAAGCTTCATAGATTTGACCCATTTCACGGAAGAAGTGTTCAGTCCCCAGTGAGCTGTTGGAAAGTTGTCTGTCAATGTCTTTAATCTCCTCTTTGTTTTCAGAATTTTCGCATTTCTTTTTGTACTGTTCCCTGAGACCAGACAGTTTTTCTCGAGACAGGTTATCGAGGTTAATTCTCATCCATTTCAGGAAATAGCACCTCTCTATCCCAGGGCTTGATATTGCTGTGATAAAGCACGTCATAGCATTTGACATTTTGTAAGAGTTCTGTTTTTTTCGAAGTTTATTTTTCCTCTCCTGAAGATCACATCTGTAGTCTTCAACGCTTTTAGACCCAATTTTTCGAAGCCGAAATTCTTCCTTCTCTAAGCGAGTCAAATCTTTCCATATTTGGCCTTGCAATGGAAGCTGAGCTTCTTTGTATGCCAGGGTGTCTTGAATTTCCGCAGTGATGACATCTGCATTTTTCTTGGCAGTCTGGCACTCTGGAGAGTCTTCATCAACCAAGATTCCCAGTTCATGGGCAACATCAGCCATCTGCTCTATTGGCATCTTCATCTTTGGGTTCTCAACAACATCTCTGACTGTATTCCTCACATTTTTGATGAAGTCTGCATCGTTCATCTGTTTAATCTTCAAAATAAGGTTGCTGTTGGTCAAGCCCAAATTGGTTGCTACCTTTTTCAGTGCATCTAAACCGAACCGCTTGCTTTCACAGTTCCCCACCAAGAAGATCTGCGCCTTCTGATGTTGGTTGGTCAGTAGCCTGCACTCAGAGTCTAAATCATCAAAGAACACAAAAACTGCTGTCGATGTCTGACACAAAAAAGAGTATTGTGCTTCAAATGAAGCAATGTCCCCACGAAGGTTAGCTACAGCGACTGGCTCACTGAAAAGATCCATGTTTTTGTTTCCACAAGGAAGGTACCAAGTCATTTCAACCAATCCATTGGATATTCTCCTTGGACTGTCTCCACACTCCATATCATGGTGAACAAAGGTGTCATGGTACTGCTGAGAATTGCTCAGAAGCTTATTGAGAATCTCTGACTTGGACAAGGAGCATTCACCTAATCTCACAAAAGATATCATTGGAAGATCTGAGAGAACAATTCTGTCTTCAATGAAGCCCTTGGATTCTGACAGTGACCCAGGTCTGTACTTTTTAACAATGTCTCTCATGGCCCACAGCATGAGTGTGCACTGCTTTGTGTCACAGTTGGGAAGCAGCAGAGGCACAGAAAACTGACACATAGACATTTTGAGTGCCATCTCTTGCTGTACAAAACCATCAGAACACAGAAAGAGAGCAGTGATTACATCCAGAGGGTTTAGCATGTCACCTGAATTTGGGCAGTTGACCAGACTGTCAAGATCTAACCCTCTATTCCCTGATGCAGCATCACAGTTTAAGTCACATACTGATGTACATTTCACATTCCTAGCTGTTACATTAACCATCATCAGTTTCTTCAAAAAATACCATGGAAGGTCTGAATTACACTTGGAAGATTCATCGTTAATGGTCTTCTCATCAATCTGAAGTACTGTGGTCAGGGAAAGCTTCTCTTTGTAGTGCTGCTCCAAGCCAAGATCCTCCAATAAGCTCTCCATGTGTGTCTCTGTTGACATAAATGACAGTGATTATTAAAACCATGGTTCGTTGTTCTTTATTTGCAATATTGATTGATATAATCTAAAAACTTCTGGGTAATTTATCACAATGCACAATTTTGCATCTTTCCTTACATCCTTTGTAAGTAAAAAGCACTTATAAGGGTACAAAAAAAGTAAAAAGTTTTAAGTTAATCAGGACCTCAGTGTTGTATTTCCCAGTTGTGACGCATGAGCAACAATTTGATCATGTTTGTCTATTACCATCCATGGCACAAACCTTGCTTTACTGTATTTTTTTAGTTTAGTAAGGTATTTACTGAGACTCGAAATGTAAATGAGCCTAGCCACCTCTCCTAGCCAATAGCATAAAATACTGAGCTGATGCTACAGTATGCCTTTTCGCATGTGTGAATATGGCAGTAGTTCACATCAAAGTGTTTTCTGCTGCTAAACATAGTATACTGGTTGAAGAGCTGACTCTATGATCTGCAAAGCGTAGTCATCCCCAAATGAAACACTATATGTCAGGAAATATGAGTTAAATATCCTGATGTCAGCAAAAAGATCAGTAATTGAAGGAGAAAATCAGTGGGAGAGGTCAGGGGGAAAATGCATGAGGGACCTGACCTTGTTGCTGAAAGTAACTTTATAATGTCTCTTTTAAACTGTCACTCTCTAAGCAAGAATGCATGCCTTAAAATAAATATTACATGAGCTGAATCACGCAATCTTCAGCTGTGCCACTTTTCTTATTTTTTACTGGTGCAAACCGGGAACGTGTCTATGTTCCCACAGCCTTATTTTCCCCCAGCCCTATGTTCCCTCAGTTCAGTAATAAATAAAGGAATTCACCTGTCTTTCAAGCATTGTCATAGATGAAAAAACAGGTTAAAGGGGGCAACAACACATTATGTGCATTAGGGAATGGCCATACCTGTGCTGTGGGAATGCAGGCCTGAGGAAACATAGGGCCTAATTTGGTGGAAAACCCTTGAGGGAACATAGGACTGGGGGAACATAGGGCTGTGGGAATTCTTGGACTTCTGCAGTGATAACTTGTGATAATTTTTCTTGGCATTCTGGTTGTTGGGAATGTGTCTGGCTCAGCTGGAGACTCCTTGTCTCCAGAGACTCCTTGTGTCTCTTGTTTTTGTCTATGTGAACCTGGTGTGGACATGGTTCTCCTCCCAGCTTGTCTGTCTCCTGGCTTTGTTGTGGCACTCAACATCTGCCATCTGCCCAGTCAGCACACCTGCCTCTCATCAACTCATCTACCTGCAGTTATATCTACCCCAGCTCTGCCAGACTTTTGTCTCAATTTTAGCCACAATTCAGTACTCTACTTTAGTGAATTCTCTGCTCCTGGTTTTTGGCTGTTTACTAACTGGATGTTTCCTTTTGACTCAGGATTGCCTTTACCTCATCTTCAGCCTGCCACCCAGCTATTCCCACTTCATCCTGCCAACATCAGGTCCACTCCTTTGCCCTGCCATTCTACCAGCAGCTCTGAGCTGCATTCCCTGCTCTTGGGTCCGACTCTTGTACTCCAACACTGGTACATTGAGCAATCTTCATCAAGCAAGATCCCCAGTTCAGGGGAGATGTCCATCTGCTCTATTCACATCTTCATCTTGGAGTTCTCAACTGCATCCATGACTGTCAACCCTGACTACATTTACAAGGTAAAAAGATATAACCTGACACCCCTGGTAGCACGGCACAATACACAGATTCTGCATTTATCTACAAACTGATAAATCTCCTTATTTTCTTGCCCCAACTAGATTTTACCTACAGTATAGTGATGTTGGTCTGTCAGTTAATTGGTCTGTTCAATATTGAATGAGAAGATGGAGACCTGAGAGGTAAAGCTGGAGCCAGGAGACACTTAACCTTAACTTAGCATGAGGACTGGAATCAGGTCTACAGCAATGTGGCTTTCTCTAAAATTCAAACTTGCACTTTTAAACACTTCTACAGCTTACTAATTAACCCATTGTATGACTTTTTTTCTTGTACGCAAAGTAAAGGCGTTCCCTTCCGGTTTTAATTACTGAAAATATGGAAATCTGATCGATGTAATCTCTATAGAAAATGTGTTAAATATTGTTCAAAAACTGTTTTAATCATGTTCCAACCCCTCATACAGTTGTTATGACTGTCCGCAGTGGTGCTCTCCAAGGTGCTGACCCTCTGTGTTGGGGAGAGGCAGACTATTGAGATGAGTATGCTTAATTGCAAAGATGTAAGAGGTTACTTCACTTGTTTTTGAGACAACCTACGTTCAAGACCAGCTGTGCAGGAACTGTCCTTTATTGTCCGATTGCGGAGTGCTCTCTTTGTTGTTCTAAGAAATCCTGATATTGCTGTGGGAGTGTACTTTGGTGGGCAGAGCTCAAACACCCTGGTTTCTGATGTTTGGAAGTGGATAAGCTACAGTATTCATATTATTTGAATTTAGGATACTTTTATCATTCATCAAGTAAAACGATTTTTATCATTTCTGGTTTGAGTTTTTATACATTAACAAGTATGTCAAATCTTGCTTTTAAGTTTTAATTTAACTTTAACATTTTTGACTGTTTTTATTTTTACTGTAGTCTTACAAAAAGCTGTTTTATGGTTTGTTTGTTTTTTGTTTTGTTTGTGTGTGACAAAATAATATATAAACATATTAAGTTGCTTTATAATAACAATTACTTTAGCAATATTGTAGGACTATTAAATAAATAAAATAGAAAATATTAATCAAGGATTTTTATCCATTTGATCATGATAGCTTCACCACCAGACAATAGAGAAAAGGTTGAGAAAGTGTCAAAGTGTTAAAACATTTGTTTCATACAAGGTCCTCCTATAAGGCCTCCTGATTGGGACTATGAGTATATGTTAGAATGTGATATGGGATATGGGAAGTCATCAGTCAAAAGGTTTGTCATACAGATCAGCGTTCTCATTTAAAACTAATGCATATGCAAAAAATGGGGCCTCAAAAAGGCGTATGCCACTTCCCACACAAAACTGTGATCCATAAAATAAACCTGATGGGAGAATGTGTGCACTTTTATGTAAACTTTGACCCATATGTACGAACATTTTGGAGACAGGTGAAACTGGCCACACAGATTGTGAGGTGAATTGAAGCCAGACTTTTTAATGATTACTTTCACACACTTAATTTCACTTCCTATAAAACATTAATTATAGATCCATATTATCCTAAGCATTCATACCAGAAGTGTTATCTGTACTCATGCTTATAGTGGGCCATAACTAACTCAGTGTCCACTCAACATTTCAACAGCACTGTCGCACCAAAGCACAAAGGAGATGGTGAGCTGTGGAGCAACACAGCAGCTGCTGAAATGAATGAATGAACACATGATTGTGCTGTCAGGCATAAGGAGGACATACTGGAGACACTGCTGTGGCTACTCACACAGTCTGCCTTCTTTAGTCACCTCACCAGCACATTTTCATCATCTTCACCTATGGACCGTGTAAATTAGAGAAACACCTGTATGCTGGATTTTGTAGTAAATAGAAATTAATACAGTGTTACTGTATTGTATACAGAGCCGGATTAACGCAAAGGCAAACTAGGGACGTGCCTAGGGCCCAATTGGCAGGGGGGGCCCAGACAGAGGGACCAAAAAAAAAAGAGGAAAAAAACATAAATAACGAAACTATGCAGAAGTTTCTGTCGGACAGCCGAAAACCTGCTAGTGTTGGCAAAGCCAGAGGGGATTGAACCTCTTATATACAGGTGAGGGTGACCCCCTGAAGGTATGATCTGCCCACTTTCAAGACCAGCCTGAGAGAGGAGCTGGACAGCTGTCCCTAGCAACGGTCTGTAGCTATAGCAACAGTCATTATACAGAAATATCAGACCTCCAAAGGCAGCGACTGACCAAAGGTGGAAAGTAACATACTTTTTAAAGTAGTTTTAAAAATCTGTAATTTCACTTTTACTTAATTGTGTTTTGTGTAAAGAATTGTACTTCGCTACATTTTAAATAACATCCGTTACTGAGTAAAAATTTTTTATTACGATATATTTTTTTAAAGCAAAGGGGATCGTACAGCAGCGTTAACCAGCATGATACAATAACTTTACATTCATAAATTATTGCAGCCTGTGACGACCTGGCAGCTAGCTCTCATAGCGACATATAAACTCCAACAGAACACAACAGTCCACACCACAACTATAATGAAAATTGACATTGACAGCCAATCAAAATCCACCCCCTAAACCACAGCCAATCAAAATCCATCCCCTCAACCATAAAGCAAAATCTACATCTAGCTCGACACTCCCTTTAAAACTTCTAATCCTGCCTATATCACCTTAATTGGACACTGTCTGATGATGTCTGTTTATTTAGGGACCGAGCCGAAAGGCAAGAGGGCGAGGACTCCAGAGCCCTATTGAATTTGTATCGTTTTTTATTATTATTCTATCGACACTTTGCGCCTTAATTTGACCCCCTAAACCTGCTCCAAAACTCACCAAATTCGGAACGCACATCAGGTCTGGTGAAAAATTCGATAAAATGGAAAAACAAACAACGTCGAACTCTCTAGCGCCACCTAGAAACACTAAAACGGCCACTACGCCTGATAGGAAAGTCGTAGAAAAATCAAACCAAAACTCAATTGTTTGTCTTATCAAGACCTACAAATCACGTGCTGACACCCCTGACCTAAATCCAACAGGAGGTGCACAATTTGCTGTTACATGTGGGATTTTTGACGATTCTTGGCCTGCTACAAACGCTATCTTGTCCGAGGGCGTTCATCGTGGCGGCTTCAAACTTAAATAGCTGACTTAGCACACCCTGCTGCACAAATGATCTGAACAACTTTTTCATTACTCGTCCGGTTTGGATTTTAGAAGCCCTCAAAGGTCAAGTGCTTAAAAACCCTTGCCAAAACGCTCCCATAGACAATGAATGAGAGGAGAGTCTAATGCCACTTTGATCCTAAATTTGACCACCTAAACATGCTCCAGGACAGACCAAATTCAACACGCACATCAGGTCTGGCCATAAATTTGATAAAATGGAAAAATTAAGCCAAAAGTGCCAAAATTGGCTCTCTAGCGCCACCTAGAAACAGTAAAACGGCCCCTACGCCTGATAGGAATGTCGTAGAAAGATCAAACCAAAACTCAATTGTTTGTCTTATCAAGACCTACAAATCACGCGCTGACACCACTGACCTAAATCCAACAGGAAGTGCACAGTTTGCCGTTACATGTGGGATCTTCAACGATTTTTCAGGCTTTTCAAAATATATATATTATTCCTGCATACTTTCAGTTACAGACTCCATTCAAGCGTCAAAATGTAGCCACAAGTCTCATCTATAGATGTGTGTAATTTGGTCTGGCTATGTTTTATACTTTTTGATCTGCGGCCCCACATGTGCACCCTGTTCCTCTCCCATTCAATCCGTACTCTGCCTGCTGTCTGTGCATGCTCTGTTCTCATGCGCTCCAGTCGTTAACTACCATGGCAACGACTGTGTGTGTGTATGCAGCTGGCTCAGCCAGGTTCATTTGTGGTCTTAGTGTGCCATTTATTATTATGTTTCTTCAACCGCCTCTTTGCGCCTTAATTTGACCCCCTAAACCTGCTCCAAAACTCACCAAATGTGGAATGCACATCAGGTCTGGCCATAAGTTCAATGAAATGGAAAAACAAACAACGTCGAACTCTCTAGCGCCACCTAGAAACAGTAAAAAGGCCACTACGCCTGATAGGAATGTCGTAGAAAGATCAAACCAAAACTCAATTGTTTGTCTTATCTAGACCTACAAATTATACGCTGACACCACTGACCTAAATCCAACAGGAAGTGCACAGTTTGCCTTTAAATGTATGATTTTGGACGATTTTTCAGGCTTTTTCAAAATATATATATTATTCCTGCATACTTTCAGCTATAGACTTCATTCAAACGTCAAAATGTAGCCACAAGTCTCATCTATAGATGTGTGTAATTTGGTCCGGCTATGTTTTACACTTTTTGATCTGCGGCCCCACATGTGCACCCTGTTCCTCTCCCATTCAATCCCACATCTCCATTCTGTCTGCCCATGCTCTGTTGTCATGCTCTCCAGTCGTTAACTACCATGGCAACGACTGTGTGTGTGTATGCAGCTGGCTCAGCCAGGTTAATTTGTGGTCTTAGTGTGCCACCCAGTGGAGAAAACTTGTCATGATACCTGATAAGAAAGTTTTCTGATTCTTGTTCAAGTTTATTGACTGTATTATTATGATTTTAGATATCTGTGCAGTCTGTCAACTATTTCACTGACATTGCTGTCAAAGTCTAGATCAAACACGAATTACATGAGCATGAACTACAAACATATCTACAGGTTTCACTGGAAATAAGTTCCTCTCCTGTTTGACTCATCAAAGTGGCAGTTCATTTCAGTTGCTCAGTCTAAATGTCTACACAGACAGAGAGAGAGATCGTGTTTGTAACGTGTAATTACTTATTGCAGTGTCCAATAAATGCCCGGGTCTGAATGCGTCTAAATGCACCTGACGGAAACCTTTCCGCTTCGCCGCGGCCCGACGTGCGCAAGGGGGCGAGGTCCCGCCCAACGCTGCTCGCAGCTTTAATTTTATTTATTTATTTTAATGCAGTTTTGTTCCTGTCTCACAACAGATGTACTGTAAATTGGGGCAGAATGACAACGAGAGGTGATTTCTTTTCATAGGTTTGTCCGTCTTTATACGATGATGCTGGAACTTTGTTTTCTATTATAATACATATCTATATACATATATAACTGCAAATATGTCAAAGTCACAAGCCAAGGCACACTGGCTGCCATTTGAAGAAAGCAAACTAAGTGGATACAGAGATAGATTCTACCCAACCGAAGAACTATGTGAACTTTGAGTCTGGGTAGAAGAGGATGGGGGTGTGAAAACTCTCTCCAATATATTGAATTTGTGCTGCAGTACCCATTTCAAACGCTTGTTGTCAGTGTTACATCTCAAATGGTAATGGCAGTAAATCATGTGTGTGCATGGACTTTAAAATGAAAATATAAATAATATATAATAATATAAAAAATATTTCTGCAAACTTTCTTGTCTTTGTATTATCTGTTCATTATTCTTATTCATTTTTATAATAATTTGCAGAGTCAGGGTAGCAATAAGTATTGTTTACTATTTTGAGTATTTCTTCTCTTTTTTTTACTTACTAGTGCAGGAAGATGTTACAGTTGGCTTGCTTCTTCTTCCATTCTTCAGCTGTGTAGAAACTTGGAGGGAGTAACACACCCCTGGCTTCAGACTGCTGACAGTCAGGCTGTTTGTGTGTGTTGTCAGTTCTTGCCAACTGCTGTCTTCTTCACTGCTGCAAGTCACAATGTAGTTCTCCACTTCACCAGCAGGAGTGTCCCAACACAGAGACAGTGACCCACTGCTGACCTGAGTGATTGTAACCCGAACAGGAGGGCTGGGCTCTATGGGGACAATATAACAGTTTCACTTTCTCTGTACATTCTGGTTTTATCCTTATTATTGCTGTTTGCCTGCCAAGCATAAGAGGTGTGGCAGACAGGAAAGCAACATACAATCATCTCTCACACAATTTGTACAAATACACATTTTGCAACTTCTTAAGTCTGACACAAACATTTTTATATCATGAACTGAGAAGAAATACATTCATGTATGTTAAAGTTATGAAGAAACATTTGTTGAGCTTAACAACCACTCAGCCACAGCTTTACTGTATTTGTTAACATTTTAATTCCAGCAACATTTAGTTATTTAGATTTACCTGTGAAGACAGATACACAGGCTGCTTCACATTGATGTGGTTTTGCAGGAGGGTCTTCTTCCTCACAGTAAGGCTCATCTGGTGCATCAAAGAACTCCTTGATAATTGAGAAATATGCGTTTTGGTGTAATGAATCAATCAATAACTGATAGGACAATATGTATTTGCCATGTAATTATATTATTTTCAATTATCCATTATTTTCTTTACCTCCTCTTCCTCAGAGATATCCTCAGAGTTCTCCTCTTCCCATCTGGAATGCTTTGTCTCAGGTGGGGAGTTCTGTGGAGAGCCTGTCTCACTGGGCAAACAGCTTCTCCGCTTCATTTTTAATTGAATACCTTACATGTAGAAGCTCTGAAAGACGATTAAAGATCACTTTACTGCTGCAAGTAATATTTGTTCAATGGCACATGAATTGTAAAAATTGCAAGTAAGGGCTTTATTCATGATTCTACCACTTGATGAAGTATGATCAACAAAAAAGGTAAAAGTATTTGTTATGCAGACAAACAATTCTTGTGACTGAGTTAATATTGCTTTAGTGTATTTTAATCTATAAAAAAGTACAGCAAGTTTTATGAGCCAATCAGTTTGTAATGTAAAATCAGTGTAATTAAGAAGTACAGCTTTCAAATACAGTGCAGGTAAGGTACAATATTTCCCTGTAAAATGTAGTGGAGTAACATCTTTAATTTTAACCTCCAGACAAACAGTTGAGTCTGGTATCTGTATCAGAGAGGAGTAAAGTCCGAGAGGAGCGATCCAACTGAACCGAGACTTGTTGCGCAGGAGAGAGGGAGAGAGGGGGGGGGTTGATAAATGGCAGTCACAGCGGAGCGGGAGGGGCTCGCTTCCCGAGCAACATGGATCAAATGAAAGAAAAGTGAGCTAGATATTTAATATCAGCTATAAAACTGTAACCGAAATTTTACACAACCAAAGTTATATGTTTTTACAATAAGGCCTACATTTAAACGACTGACTGAAAAAAAGGGGGGGCTTCTGAGATCATCTTGTACCAGGCACAGGTAATACAGTCAGCTGGCCTGATCACAACTTGTGATCAGACCAGCTGACTGTATTACTTGTGATTCACAAGTACAACTTCGAAAAGGAAACGTGACTCAATAAATCTACATATGATCATCCGAAAAACAATTACATTCAATCATAATCAATACAAATGAACAGAATCAGGTTGTTCAATAACAATCTTTAAAAACGGTAAAGCGTAAAAAGTCCCGTCTGCACGTGTGAGGCTGAGGTTGTAGTTTAGATAGGTGGAGGCCATCTATTGTACAGATTGGCTACTTGTATCTTCGACTTGTACTTTGTGTCCTCTTATTATCACATAACGGAAAAATCACTGACAAAGCAAAAGAATAACCCACCGCTAAAGAGACGATTTCCTCATGCTAAAAGTGCATTCTTCCTTCCAGGAGTGTGTTTCAGCTATGCAGTAGGGTACTGTTGCAGCTGGTAAAGCGTCTATTTGTCCTGTAGATGAAGCGCCGATCTTTTCTGCCTGCTGTAGACCTAGTCAATGCACACCCTTTTATGGTGCTGGGTCGAGACACTTTCACTTTTACAGCATCATCTGATTTCCGGGAAAACGAAACTACTGGTTCCAGTAAATGGCGTGATTAAACTTAAACCCACCACAGATGCCCTATTTAATGCAGACAGTTGTTTACCCTGCTGTCTTGCAGATATAACACAATTCAGAAAAAAACTATCTAGAGACCACCTGAATCACACAATGTTGATTTCATATCACAGTTTTCTAATAACATATTTAATAAAAAATGTGAACAGAGGTCGAGTGGTTAGGCCTCATGCCAGAGCCCTTATTGTTGGGTTTAAGCTAAATGATGGTTTTATGAAGGGAGGAGATGTTGTTATGAAGCAAGAAACACATGTCTATTGTTCAGAGTCATTTCCATTTACTCTAACATGAGACATAAACAAAATAAACACATCCTGCCTGAAGAAATTTCTCACGTGCATTCAGTGTCTGAGCAGTAAACTTCTTTAACAAGCTAATTTGTACAAAATATAAAAGCAGAAATGATTCGTTTTTTATTCATGTGCAGATGTTTGTCAAACAGTTAGAGGGAAGACACAACTGTTAATTCTGTGTCCTTGTTATTATGTGGACAGTATATGAAGCTTAGTGAAAGTTCAGACAGGAAGACCATCTTTTTGCAAGCTCACGTCTATAGTTTTATTTCTCATCCTTCGGTCATACTGATCTTTCTCAAAGCTCATCATTTCCTTGCTGTCATGTCTGGGGCATCGATTAAGACGTCAGCTGTTCACATCACCTGGTCACATCTAACCAATAGCACGGTGACACAGCTTACTTGTCAGCCTATCATACTGCAGCTGTCTTTTTAAATGTTTTCTCCCTCTCTGCTTTAGTGCTTTCTTGATGCTGTTTTGCACTACCCACCACTTCCCCATCACCACCCAGTCTTCAGATTCATCAGTGCATCGCTTCATCAACCTCCTCAGCTCAATCAGTCTCAGCAGAAGTCAAATTGAAGTTGATTGTTTCTGTGCCTCTCTCCCTCTTCTCCCTTTCTCCCTCTCCTTTGATTTCTCTTTTCTCTCTCTTCTCCTTCTCTCCCTTTCCCATTGCTCTTCCTTTGCTTTGACCTGAGTGTGAGAGAGTTTAGTTGTTTGTGTGTATTTCTCAATATGTGTGTACTGTGTATGTATGCGCGGATATGTGTGTGTGTGTGTGTGTGTGTGTGTGTGTGTGTGTGTGTGTGTGTGTGCGTGTGTGTGTGTGTGTGTGTGTGTGTGTCAGTTACAAGAAAGGGAAACTTAACCGCAAGGCATTTTGAAATGCCTGACTAAACCTGTGTGCCTCCATTAAATTATTTTCTAATATCATATTATAAAGGGTTTGAACTTAAACATCTACTAAATGAAATGTTATGTTGGCATTATTAAGGGAAAGCTGCTTGTTTTCATAGACAGATACACAGATTTGATGAAAACCACATGTAAGAGAAAACACTAATATGGACCTTTCTGGATGTATTTCACTGAGTGTTCGGTCAGATTTAATTCATAGAGAAGTATCAAACATTACAGGACTTTATATCATACATTATCAGTTCATGTTTTATAACTTGCCTTTTCCTGCCCACAGTTTCTTATTACACACCCTGCTGTGGAGGATGGGTGATCTTTCACTTTATCCTGCTGATAAATTTAGTTGTTAGTTTAGATTCTGTTGACAGATTCCAGGTTGATTGTGCATCGATTTGTTAGTAATGCCTTAAGGCTCCCTCACTTAATACACACGAGTGAAGACGAGAGCAATGTACTGTGTTTACATGTTTTAAGGAATTCAGTAAGAAAGGAAATTACAATAGTCTAAACAGCTAGTAATGAAGGCATGAATTTAGCATCATTCTGAATTGAAAAAGTCTGACCTTGGCAATATTTTAAGTTGAAAAAAGTTACCTTGTTAAAAAAAAAGAATTCAAATTCAAATCAGAGATTAATCAAATTAAGCATAGTGGTCATAAAGTGCATTGCAATAATGGTTAGTGCAGTACAGGGGTGATTCTAGGATCAGACCATTAAGGGGGCTCAGCTCCTAATCAGAATTTGACATACAACGCAAGTGTTAAAAAAAAATACAATAATAATTTATTTGTTTCTAGGGGTGCTGAGATCAAATTTAGGGGTGCTAGAGCTAGAGCACCCCTAAAAACAGTCTAAAATCGCCCCTGGTGCAGTAACAACTAGGTTTTGTTACACGTCAGCTGTTGCAAACATAATAAATACCCTGTAAAATTAACACCTTTGACTCTTTGAATTACATTGCTGTGGTATATCATTTTTTACACTGACTCGAGTTAGAAACTTATCACTGTGCTGATAACAACTGTGAAGGATCATGTCCTTGGATATGGCTCCCTCAGGGAAGTGCTATATTGTTGATAATACACTTTATTATAATATTGCCGCACCAGCATCTTATCCTTACCTTCACACTTTCTGATTGGATGCAAAACTGCATTTTGTTGTACTTGTATTTTGTACAATGACAATAAAGCTGAATCTAATCTAATCTAAAAGTGTTCATTGTTAGGTTTTTATGGTCTCTACTGCCAACAGTAAATACTGCTGCTGACTTTATGAGTGTCTGATTCATATAAACTGAAAGCTGTTAGGATGACCTACATGGTTAGAGCTGACCTTGACAGGGATAGATTATCAACTGTACAAAGGCAGCAAAACTGGAACAGCAGGGATTTGCCCCTGGGTCCCATGCTGACAGGCCCCAGGTTTACTGTGTGTCATTTGTTTTATTTTTTTACAATTCACGGATTGAATTTGCCAAGAGTCACAGATAGGATTCAATTAGAATTCAACTAGAATGCAACTTGCAATAAAAAATAATAATAATATTTGTTTTTGTTGTGAATTTGATATTTTGATATTAGTAGATTTATGTTTCAGTAATGGGAAAAATCCATTTTCTTTATATTTTCAATTGATTTATATTCAACTTTTTTTTTTTGAAAGTAAGATGGAGAGTGAATAACAAGGAAATATTTTAATATTGATGTCAGAAATCAATGGGGCATATTTGTCTGAGGCAGGACCTGCACTGGGCTCCTTCATGCATTACTCTGTGGACCTTCAGCCTGTGTATAGATATGTGCTGAGGAGGTAGAAGACTAATAGCTGATGATTTATATTGTTTGTATCATCACGATTTTCTTGTATACTAATGAGTGTTGCAGAGCTATAAGAAGAGTAAAATCCGAAAGTTAACTGATAATTCTGTGAGCTTTCTTGAAGGGGAGAAACAGGATCATGGGCCAGTGGTGGATGACTTTGTGGCCCGGTGGAGACTTTACTACTTTCTGTGTCAAAAATGAAATACATGATCATTGATTTCACAAAGTCATCACCAAGTCCATTACCAATTATGATAAAAGGTTTTGACATTGAGCTAGTGGATGGCTACAAATATTTTGTTTTGTTTTTCTGTTTTGTTTTTGTTTGGTTGTTCTAGTTTGTTTCTCCCATTTGCTGGATTGTATGCACTAAACACTGTGGATGTATATGCTTGGAATGTGCGCTATCTGAAAATGCCAATGAAATGTTAATCCCCAAAACAACGCATTGGGTTTATTTGGTGAGACAGAAATGTACAATTTATCATCAGCATAAAATGGTCATTGACATGGTGATAGTCAATGTGCATATGTATTGGCAGCACATTCTCTGGTTAAATGAAACTCAAATGATTTAGCTTGGATCAGATGGATCAGACCACAGTCACTGCATAGTGCCGGCCATGAAACATGGAGGTGGGGGTGTGCTGATATGGGGCTGCACGAGTGTCAAAAGGTGCAAGGGTGACAACATTAAATGAAAATATGACACCCTGTCTCAAGAGGGTTGACGGGGGGGAGTTTTCCAACATGACAACAATCCCAAACACACTGCAAAATTCACAAATTTTAAAGAAAACTATGACTTGGTCAAGTATGTCCCCTGACTTGAAACACTTTTAGAATATTTTAAAAAGGAAAGTAGAGCAACATGACCCCCAGTTGAAAATAATCATGAATCAAATGACAGAACTTCTCTTCACCTATTTGTTCTAGACTGATATCATCCATGCCCAAGAGGATCCAATCTGTAATCAGAAATAAAGATGTGTGATTTTGTGTGTAGCTTTGTTCAGACAGAAAGTAAAGCAAATGTTAAAGTTGTGTTCTCTTTTAACATTTTTCGTTGAACATTCTTTGCTCAATCCAGAAACCCAAAACTTGAGATGAAACATGACTTTTGTATGGTTGCTTGTTACCAATTTAGTCTCTTTATTTAATTGGTTAACAGAAGTGATAATGTATACATTACATATACAGTGTATAATATGTTATGACAATACCACATAGGCTGTATGATCTTTTAATTCATTTTATAATGTAAAAACTGTCCTGTATACGTGTTGAAATATAGAATACAATATCCTTTAATTAATTAATGATAGTAAATATTTAAAACCAAGTACTTCACAGAAACACAGACAGATTCTACATTCTGAGAAGAATCATCTCAAAACAAAAAATGTAAAGAATGTAAAAAATCAACATTATCATATCAGCATTTTTTATTGGACATATTAAATGCAATCTCAGTCAAAGATGACCAATACATGCAGTGATTCTCTTGAAAACAATATGTTACTATTTGTGACTGCTCTATTTCATGTAAACTAAGGTCATGAGAGGATTATGAAAAAGAAGAGGTGTGTAACTCTGTAATGTCAAATTACATGAGGAGGAAATGTTCATAATATCTCACTTTGTGTGAAATGACACATTCAGGCTAGCTTCTGCTTCCTTGCGTGTGATATTTTTCCAGGTTGTAGGAATATCAGCAGGCTTTGCGTTGTATTTTTTAGCAAACTCATTGTTGAACTTTGCCATTACATATTTCCAGTAGTCTGATGCCTCGAGGCTTCCATCTGGTGGAATTTTCCAGTCTGGGAAGATTTCTTTGTAACTCTTATAAGGGTGAAATTCACCATTTGTGGCTTCACAGAGAAATGCCTGATCACTGATCACAAGAGAAGAACATATGTCTGTAACCAGTTCCTGTAAAAAAAGATGCTTGTATCCCCCCAAACCTTGGGACCGATGTAACGAAGCAGAGTGCTCAGTATGTTCTTTTCCTCCTGCTTCACAAGGTGCTTTGCAGAATGGACATTGTTTACCACATCCAATCAGTTTGGTGAAAAGCTCATTCTGAGGCTTTACATGGAGATTCTTTAGCTTTATTTGGATGCCTGATTTTTTAAACTCCTCTCCAAGAGCTTGGGCCATCTCCTTCATGCACTCTGTGAGCCAGTTAGCAAATTGTTCCTGGTCGGCATTGTTCAGGATCATGAAAGCACCAAGAGCATCCTTGGAAATGACCAGTTTATCACCAAGTTCTTTGCAGATATCTTCAACAAATGTTTTCAAGTTGCCACTCTTTCCTGTTTTGGCCTTTTTCATGGCATTGTTTATGTTTTTGATACTTGACTGAATGTGTCGATCCTCAAACTCAAACACCGTCGATGGATCAGAGAAGTGATCCATTATTTTGTTGAGTATCCATTCATTTATATGATCCTCGTATGAGCAAATGTAGCTCAGATAGTTTTCAAATGTATCCTTGGAGAGCAAATCCAGTAAAACTGAATACTGGAAGAATATGCGGGTGCTGAACTGCTGGCATGTCAGCATTTCACCAATGATGTCAGGACCCAAGGAGCGGTTGACAAAGTCTTCGACTGCAGGCTTCAAGCATCGGTTGGTGAACTCTTCTGCCTTCTTCTGGCACTGATCTCGTTCATTGAAGACATCTTTGAAATCAGTACGAAACTTTTCTTTGTTTTTATTCAGACATCTGTAAGGATCATTCTCCTGTATGAAATCTTCATGCATTTTCTGAAACTTCCTGGCTGCAAGTCCACAAATGTGCTGTTTCAGAGAAACTTCAAACTCAATGTCTGTCTTCAGATCTTGGTTGTTTTGCAGCCTCTCATCAATCATGAATAGGATCTCCTGGATGTAAGTATCATGGTAATTACTTTTTTTGTGCACTTTTTCGTTCACAAACTTTAAGCAAGCAGCTATGATGCTTTCAGCCATTTTTTGTACAGCAATTGTATGACCTTGAATGTTGAAGAACTTTTTAAATGTGTTAACGAATCCTTCAGCTGTATATTTGAAAGGCTCCAGTCCACATTCTTGCAGGCTATTTTGGCTTAATAACTGACTTGCACGACTTCCCTTATGTAAGAGATTTGCTCTCAGATAGTGAGACACACGGATGAAGACATCTGTAGCCTTTTGTTTAGAGAACAACAGTTCCTTCAAAGTTTTAGTCCACATCTTATCAAATTCTTTGTCCAGCTCTGTGTCTGTCATCTTGACTTTTTCTTTCCGACATTCTTCAATTAATGCACACACTCTTCCCTCTAACTCTTTTGTATGATTCTCATTGATACTCTCCAGCTTTACCATTCCCTCTCTGATGTCAGCTGATGTTTCCAGCTGATTAAACACAGACCTCTCCATTTCTCCTCGAAGTCTTGTTGCACTGTTTGCAAAGTCCTCTTTGTATCCTTCTACCAGATAGACATGACCCTCAGTTTGCTGGAAGTACTGTTTCAGATTTTCAAGAAGCTTTGTCTCCCATTTAGACAGCAGTGTGCAAGCTTCACTTTTAAAACATGTGAGAAGTTCTCTCATGTCACGTTTCTCAGATTCCACAGCATATTTACCAAAATTGGAAATTTTGGTTTCAGCATTTGTGACCCAGGTGTACATTTCTTTTTTGAATTCCCATTCCCATTTGTTGAATTCTGTGCAGAGCCTCATGTAGGCATCAGCCACCAGGCTGTTTCTGAAGCTGAAGATGAAGTTTTCATGCTTCACTGCATTCCACAGGCTTGACATCCACTCTGTAAACTCAGAGACATTGTTTGCAGATGAGTCACAATTTCCCAGCATTTGGATGATGTTCTTCTTGAGCTCATATACAGCTTCACTGTACCCTGCATTGACTGGTGCCATTGGTGGGTTTCCGTTCCAGAGACCAGGAATGTACCAGTTCCCAGTGTCTGGACTGTACTCCATCACATCAGTGAAGCTCTTGTTCTCCTCTTTCTTCTCCATTTTGGCTGCTGCCTGGGTCATCTCATTTAGCTGCTGTAAGAGCAGTTTCCTGTCTCGTAAGTTCTTCTCATGGGCTGAAACATCTGACACATTCTGGTGAACAAACTGACATTTGGGCTTTTTGCCAACCTCTTTCATCCTGAGAAAAGCATGCACAACTATTTGTAAGATGTCCTTCATTTCTGTTGAATTCTCCATGGCAATATTGATAATGGTGATATCACTCAGCCCCACAACGAGTGTTGCAAGCTCATTGTCATGCTCATGGCTATCATCCAGTTGTGCAAGCTCTGGTGACTTTAAGCCCTCAGTGTCAAGGATCACCATGAAGTCACAGTTGAGTACTTTTTTGACATCTTCATTGACTCTGATGAGCAACATAAAGGCACCTCGAGTGCATCGACCACTGCTGACGGCAAACTGCACTCCAAACATGGTGTTTAGGAGAGTGGACTTTCCTGTGCTCTGAACTCCAAGTACTGTGACCACCAATATCTTGCTCTTAGGAGACACCAAGTCATTGAGCTGAGAGAGAACATCACTCACCCATCTGAGAGGTATGTTGGATGCATCTCCGTCAACAAGCTCAAGAGGAAATCCATCAAGCAACAATCCTGCACAGAGTTGTGGAAGATGCTGTAATTGTTGTCGTGATGGGTGTGTTTCTGGAAGGGTAACTGAAGCTTCGTAGATTTGACCCATTTCACGGAAGAAGTGTTCAGTCCCCAGTGAGCTGTTGGAAAGTTGTCTATCGATGTCTTTAATCTCCTCTTTGTTTTCAGTATTTTCACATTTCTTTTTGTACTGTTCCCTGAGATCAGACAGTTTCTCTCGAGACAGGTTATCAAGGTTAATTCGCATCCACTTCAGGAAATAGCACCTCTCTATCCCTGTGCTTGATATTGCACTGATGAAGCATGTCATAGCCTTTGATATGTCATAAGAGTTCTGTTTTTCCCGAATTTTTGTCTTCTGTATCTGAAGTTTGCTTTTGTAATCTTCAATGCTTTCAGACCCAATTTTTCGAAGCCGAAATTCTTCCTTCTCTAAGGAAGTCAAGTCCTTCCATATTTGGCCTTGCCTGGGAAGCTGAGCCTCTTTGTATTTGAGGATGTCTTGAATTTCTGCAGTGATGGCATCTGCATTTTTTTTGGCAGTCTGGCACTCTGGAGAGTCTTCATCAACCAAGATTCCCAGGTCACGGGCAACATCAGCCATCTGCTGTATTTGCATCTTCATCTTTGAGTTCTCAACAACATCCCTGACTTTGTCCCTCAAATTTTTGATGAAGCCTGCATTATTCATGCGTTTAGTCTTCAAAATAATGTTCCTGGTGGTCAAGCCGAACTTGTTTGCTATTTCTTCAGAAGCATCTGGATTCAACTGCTGGCTTGTCTGACTCCCAACCAAGAAAATCTGTGCCTTCTGGTGTTGGTTGGTCAGTAGCCTGCACTCAGAGTCCAAATCACTGAAGAACACAAAAACTGCTGTAGATGTCTGACACAAAAAAGAGTATTGTGTTTCAAATGAAGCAATGTCCCCACGAAGGTTAGCTACAGCAACTGGCTCATTGAAAATATCCATGTTTTTGTTTCCACAAGGAAGGTACCAAGTCATTTCAACCAATCCATTAGATATTCTCCTTGGACTGTCTCCACACTCCATATCATGGTGAACAAAGGTGTCATGGTACTGCTGAGAATTGCTCAGAAGCTTATTGAGAATCTCTGACTTGGACAAGGAGCATTCACCCAGTCTCACAAAAGATATCATTGGAAGATCTGAGAGAACAATTCTGTCTTCAATGAAGCCCTTGGATTCAGACAGTGACTGAGGCCTGTACTTTTTAACAATGTCTCTCGTGGCCCACAGCATGAGTGTGCACTGTTTTGTGTCACAGTTGGGAAGCAGCAGAGGCACAGAAAACTGACACATAGACATTTTGAGTGCCATCTCCTGCTGTACAAAACCATCAGAACACAGAAAGAGAGCAGTGATTACATCCAGAGGGTTTAGCATGTCAACTGAATTTGTACTGTTGACCAAATTCACATTTCTAGCTGTCACATTAACCATCATCAGTTTCTTCAGAAAATACCATGGAAGATCTGAATTACACTTGGCAGGTTCATCAGTCATGGTCTTTTCATCAATCTGAAGTACTGTGCTCAGGGAAAGCTTCTCTTTGTAGTGCTGCTCCAAGCCCAGATCCTTCAATAAACTCTCCAAGTGTGTCTCTGTTGACATAGAGGACAATGATTACTAAAACCATAGTAAATTGTTTCAAGGCACCAAGCAGGGATCCAAACTATATTATGGAGATTTAATGCATTTGCAATATTGATCAGTGTAATTTGAACCCCATTGGTCATTTGTCACAATGTACAGTTTTGCTTTTTCCTTACATTCATCAACAAGTATAAAGTACTCACAATGGTGTCAATTGTAACAAGGCTTTAGCTAACAAGCATGTCAACTTTTAAGAAATGCAGAAGTTTTATAAAGTTTGCTCCCAAGATCTGCACATCTAGGGGTGTATTTACTAAGCATGTCCCAAATTACCATCCATAGCATAAAAGTTTGCATTACCATAATTTTTTTGATTTGTTAGGGTGTTTACTGAGACTCAATGCAAATGATCCCCGTCATAGTTAACCTGAATGGCCGATGCTGCTAAGTGAAAGCTGATGATAGGTCTTTGTGCATGTCTTAAAAGGAGTGGAGTGCAAAAACAAAGTGTTTTCTCCTGTTTAACATAGTATGCTGGTTGAAGAGCAGATACTTTGGATCTGCAAGCATGTAGTCATCCCATGAAACAAACAATACATATCAAGAAATAGGAGTTAAATATCCTCATATTATCAGCTAAGCAAAAAGATCAATGATTAAATGAGAAAAATCTGTGGGAGATTTTTGGTCAGAACTTGTAATCCCATTTCTCAAGATTGTTTTTATAACTATAAAAAATTGAAAGAGTCCCTGTCTGTCGGTCTCTATGTCTGTATATGTCCGCCTGTCTGTCTGTCTGATCAATTGTACACTTGACAAGTATATTGCGGATGACCCAAAGAAAAGCACATTTTGAAGTGGACATACATTCTAATGCAGTTTTAACAGTCAACAGTTTTATAATAAATTTGTGTCTAACAGCATCAAAGTCTACAAGCCGCTCTCACTTTTTTCTTGCCCGAGCTATATTTTATACAGTGATGTTGGTCAGTCAGTTGGTCTGTCCAGTGCTGAATGAGAAGATGGATACAAATCTTATGTCTGTTCAGAGAGATTAGAGGTAGAGCTGGAGCCAGGACACACTAAACCTTAACTTAGCATGAAGACTGAAATAAGGTAAATAGCAATCTGTGTGCTCCTGCAATTACACACATACAGAGCCAATTACCTCTGACTCTCTAAATGCATAAGGACGTCAGGTAGACATGAACATGACTAAAAACTTGTGCCTTCCTCCACCAGTCATGGGAAAAAAATTGATATATGGAATAAATTACTTTTCTTTCCAGATACAAAATACATCAACTGGAGCCTTCTCCCTCACCCCACTGACAACCTGGATGAACTATTCCCCACCCACTCCCTTACGACGGTGTATTAGCGCCATTATGTAAAGACAAAAAACTATTCTCTGATGTTATAAAGTTGCAAATTTGTGAGAAAAACACCTTATACCTGATATATCCTCCAGGTCAGTATTTCTTTCAACTTTTTTTTACACATATAGCCCAAATATGCCATAGTACTCCCTTCTAAATAAATTAACTCAATTTTAGAGAAACCACACCATTTTGAGTCATTCCCTCTCCTCCTATCTTTTTCTTTTACGCACAATTAACAACTGAAAGGTCAAAATGACACTAAAATATGTAAAACTACATATCTGGACATATATCTAACCAATATTCACAACCTCTGATTAGATTTATATTATAGACATTCAAACTGTGCTTCAACATTTGTTAATATATGCCAGACATATTGTTGCATTTGATTTATTTGAGAAGTGTGTGTTTTTTATTTCCTTGCTTACCTCATTTGTTGCTTCTTTACATCTTAGTTTCACCCCTTTCTCTCCTCTTTTAGACTCCCTCTTTCCTGTGATATTTCCCTTATTCCTACCTAGCGTTAAAGGAGCACTTGTGTGTGTGCATGCTATGTGAGAATCTGCCTGGGCACAACGTAGCAGAAGAAGTAGCAGTAGTAAGTATTGCATAGGTCAATCACATATATGCAAATGCACATTCCTAATAGATTACTTTGTAGTGTGAAAGCTGTATTTCTTATGTTTACCTGACAATCATCACAGTCCCATGGTACTTGCATTGCAACTATGGTAATGGTAATCTAACTTTTCACCACCTTCAGTCTCAAGTGACATGAATAAGTAGTACACTGAGACAACAAACAAGCACATTTTCATAACAAGTGTTCATTTAACGGCCCTGCACTCTATTTTTTCAGTAGTAGACTATTAGACTTCTGCTGAGGTTTATATTGGATGGAGCTATAGTGGTAACCTAAAGTAACAGCATTAAAGGACCAGTGAGTAGGATTTAGTTGCATATAGCAGTAAGCAGTAAGGTTTCAGATTGTTACCAACTGAATACCACCACCCCCCATCCCTCCTCTTCCAAGCATATAGGTGAACCTATGGTGGCTATGAAACATGCAAAAAAACCTTAACGCCCTTTTTAGAGCCAATATTTGGTTTGTCTCTGGCCTCTGGGAAGAAGACATGCTCCCAATGTAGATATAAAGGGGTCACTCCAATCACAATGATTCTTATTTTCAGGTGATTATACACACATTTATTTTGACTATTTCTCAATGTTTTTCTTTTCATTTTAATATCTTTCTTTTACTTACTAGTGCAGGAAGATGTCACAGTTGGCTTGCTTCTTCTTCCATTCTTCAGTTGTGTAGAAACTTGGAGGGAGTAACACACCCCTGGCTCCAGGCTGCTGACAGTCAGGCTGTTTGTGTCTGTTGTCAGTTCTTGCCAACAGCTGTCTTCTTCACTGCTGCAAGTCACAATGTAGTTCTCCACTTCACCAGCAGGAGGGTCCCAACACAGAGACAGTGACCCACTGCTGACCTGAGTGATTGTAACCCGAACAGGAGGGCTGGGCTCTGTGGGGACAATATAACAGTTTCACTTTCTCTGTACATTCTGGTTTTCCCCGTATTATTGCTGTTTGCCTGCCAAGCATAAGAGGTGTGGCAGACAGGAAAGCAACATACAATCATCTCTCACACAATTTGTACAAATACACATTTTGCAACTTCAAGTCTGACACAAACACTTTGATATCATGAACTGAAAGAATACCTCAGTGTAAGAAGTATATTCATGTATGTTAAAATTCTGGAGAAAATTCCAGCAACATTTAGTTATTTCAGATTTACCTGTGCAGACAGATACACAGGCTGCTTCACTCTGATTTCCATTGTCTGCTCTCCTTGTGATTCTGAAAGTATACTCAATCCCAGGAAACAGTCCATCAACATCTACAGTGCTGGAGTCTTCTTTGATCACACTGCCACTGTATGTATCACAGGAGTAATCTATGTGAAGTGTATACTTTACAGATGAGTCAGTGGGTGCCAAGCCAAGAGAAACAGTTTCACTGCCAGCATGGAGAACTGTTATTTCTCCTAGTGGAGGAACAACTGAGAAAAGAAGAAAAATATATCTTAGAAACTCAAAATAATTTACTGGCTTGAATAGTATTTATTTATTCCTTTCTGCTGACAATAGATAGCTTCAGGCTCAACTTCTGTATCACTCACACTTACAGTCAGACTGTGGTGTTGCAGGAGAGTTTTCTTCCTCACAGTGGAGCTCAATGAAGACATCTGGTGCATCATAGAACTCCTTTATAATTGAGAGAAATATGCATCTTTAGTGTAATGAATCAATCAATATTTGATAGCACAATAAGAATATACTGTGTAATTATTTTAATTATTTTAAATAATGTATTATTCTATTTACCTCCTCTTCCTCTGAGTTATCCATGGTGGGTACACTGTCACTCATCCCACACTGCTTCTCACTTCAAGTAATGGGAAATAATTCTGTAAGTTTACAATGTTATGCAGCCGACAACTCTGTTTATATTGTAAAATCAATGTCAGCAGTTAAGTCATAGCTTTCGAATGTAGTGGAGTAAAATGTCCCTCTGAAATGTTGTGGAGTAACATAGAAAGTGAAATAAAATGGAAAAACTCAAGCAAAGTACAAATAATTCACATTAAGTACTATACTGTATTTTTACATGTTTTCTTTTCCTTTTTTCACTTTCAGCTCATCCACATGTGTAAGCAAAGAGAGAAAGCAGTTAAGATCAAATAGCATGGTGACTTACCTTTGTAAGACTGATTCTTCCATGGCACAGTGACATCCTTCTTATATCCAGGAGTTTATATCTGTTCTATATGCAATACTTTGTAATCAGTCAGGAGTTTGTCCTGAAAATAAGGCACTGTTCTCTCCTGCAAATGCCAACTCAACACTCCATGCATCTCCTTTTATTCTGCAGTGGGATGTTTTCACTTTCTGTTTCTGATTTCCCAGAAACAGTGTGGTTATCTCATTTACAAGAAAAGGAAACTCAACCGACCCAAAGGGCATTGAAACACATGACCAACCCTGTTGCCCCCATTAAAATGTTTTTTTTAAATATCATGCTGTAAAGGGACTGAACTTTAACATAGAAGAAGAATATGCACAAACTCTCATATGTTTAGCAGCTCTGATTTCAGTTTTCCAGCCTGACATCTCCCTTTTTAGACATTTGTTTGAATTTATTTGAGGCATAACTTGACTGAAGCTCTAATGTCTGATTGAAGTAATTATGATAAGATTTTCAAATAGTTCCAAAGATGTTTGACTTATTACAACTTTACCAACAACCTCACTTATGTGTGATAGATAGGGATTGTTAGAGATTTTAATTATGCAGCCCATACATCAATAGAGAGAGTAGACAGGAGTCCAGGTTTATTTACTTGTACAAGGAGAAATGAAGGAATGATCAGTACACGTTATGTTCTGATGCTCCCTTCATTTCTGAAGTTTTTCTCTCCTCCGGGGATAGACTTTAAACCACACAGATAATGCCCAAGGTTGAGCCATGCCCAAATATGGGCAGCTCCAACACATCTACAATATACAGAATGTAGTCTACTGGTCTATAGACAAAACATTGCTTAGACCTCACTCAGGACCTTTGTCCTACATCCAACACTATATCAAACCTCTGACTCCAGTTACCTTTACCCCATTCAGGGAAAACAGTCAAAGACATATCTGACCTCGGCTGCTATAGCAACACTATCAGAATGCCTCCCGTTTTCCCCAAAAGGAGCAGACTCACTGCTTACCACTATCTCAAGGGGAGACAGTGTCTAAACCCAATATTTGGTGTGGCCTTGCTATGACCGCAAAGCCTAGTTTGACCCAGTGCATATTAATGATGGAAAATTCCCTAACTAAGGGATATTGTCACAAAATGAAAATGTGTTGACACAAGGCACATACAAAATTACCCAAGTTATTCAAGGAATGAACTAAAATAAAACAAAACAAAAACCTTTCAGAACACATGAAAAGCAAGGAGAGACTTGATAAACTATTATATTAATGTTAACAACATCCCCTGGCTGATTACCAGTTAGGGAGTCAAATGCCTTAAAAACTGATTTGTACTGGAAAGACAAAGATATAAACTCATTACATGGGGACTCTTACCATCCTACATCCTGAAGAATAAATGCACGTTTGGCCAGAGATGTGATGAACCACTTCCCCCCACCAAGTTATCCCTTGATCTTGCCTGTGTGTCACACTGCCTTTTGTTTCTTTACTTATCACTGCCTTAGTCTTACTGTATAAAATGTATGGAGTTGGATTTGTTTCATAATGATGTGTGTGTGCAGATCGACAATGTGTGTGTAAATGTGTAATCTGTAAATATAAACACCTTCCACAAATACAAAAAAAAGATTTGCATACTCAAAAAAATATTTTGCAAATATAAAACGGATCTGCAAATACACAAACAAATTCCACAAATAAAAAAAATATCTGTGAATACATTAAATTAATTTACAAATAAATGAAAAGCATTTGTGAATATCTTCCTAACATTTACAATTTTCAAACAGGCATTTGTGAACTCAGTTTTTATTTGTGAATCGAAAAAACATTTGTGGATCTCAGTTCTACGCTTGTGG